>NC_063197.1:5540677-5638177 GCF_017589495.1 Alosa alosa
AGCAGACGCTTCTATCCAAAGCGATTTACATATGTCGATCATAATACAAGGGCCATTGTCCCTGGAGCAACTGGTTAAGTGCCTTGCTCAAGGGCACCATGGGGTGGAACCCTACTACATGCTAGCCCAGGTCCTTAACCACTACGCTTCCACCTATTGAGTAATGTCTAGACTATTGCAAAACATGCAGCTGGTGTGATCTGGAGATTTGACACAAACACACACACACCTGCACAATCTGTTTAAGCAAAGCAATAAGAATCATGCTGTTGCATACATGGCCTCAGGTGCAAGAAGATTCCTTCTGCAGAGATGGCTTCACTCATCACCATAATACCAAGGAGAAGTGGTTTTATGCCCTCCTTGCTCTTAAATGAAATGTCAGATGGCACTCTCATTGGTTTATGGATGGACACCCCTCACATTTCTGCCAGTGAGCAGTGTTTCAATAGTGAGGCATTGTTGTGTACCAGGAGGAACCCAAGGCCCACTGCACCAGTACAGGGTCAGACAATGAGTCTGAAGATTTCATCCCGATACTTACTGTAAGAACAGTAAGGGTGTTGTTGTCTTGCCTGTAGAGGTCTGTGCATCCCTCCAAGGAAATGCCTCCCCAGACCATCACTGACCCACCACCAAACCAGTCATGCTGAATGATGTTGCAGGCAACATTAATTTCTCCACAACATCACCAGACCCTTTCACGTCTGCCACATGTGCTCAGGGTGAACCTGCGAGAGAGAACTTCACACCAGCGGCCTACTGGAGGTCATTTTATAGGGCTCTTACAGGGCTACTGTTCCTCCTTGCACAAAGGAGCAGATACTGGTCTTGCTGCTGGATTAAGAACCTTCTACCACCCTGCCCAGCTCTCCTAGATCAATTTCCTGTCTCCTGGAATCTCCTCCATGCTCTTGAGACTGCGCTGGGAGACACAGCAATCCTTCTGACAATGGAACCTATTGGTACTGGCTTATGCTACCAGTAGTCACTGACACTGAGCCGTCCCTAGCCAAATGCGAAACTAGTGAAAAATCAGTCAAGAAGGATAAAGATGGAAAAATGATCAGTTGCCACCACCTGTAAAACCATTCCTGTTTTGTCATCTTATTGTTGCCCCTTTAGTGCGCCTGTTTTTAACTTTGTTGACAACAAAGCAGGTCAAACTTATTCAAAACCACCTCTGACCACCACTGGCCAGATCAATATCACACAAGTTTGATTGACTTGATTCTATGCTCCTGTGAATGTTTGTGCTGGATTTTACAATGCCATTGAACATTAATCAGCAATCAAGGACCACATTATCCGTTTTAGAATGTATGTTTTGAATCAGTTAAGCAAGCACTCTAAGAGCCCCACCCACTTTTCCAAATGATGTTGTAAAATGTTGTGATCTATTGGGTTTAATACAGCAGTAGTCAAAAAATCCTTGATTATTTTAGTTAGAGCAGTATCTGCACTGTGTTTAGATCTAAAAATCTGATTGAAATTCCTCTAAAATATAATCGAAATGTATGGTTGAGATTTGGTTTGTTAATAGTGGATTGACCACAGTCATTTTGAAAGCACTGAGGAAAATGTCTGTTTGAAGTGAGGTGTAATTACTTTCAAGCCAGCTGTGGAGACACTGTTGGATAGCCTGACGAGCTAGACCCACATCAAGACTCACCAGTACTCAATCTGAGGGGCACACAATCCTCTGCACACAATAGGATAGCGCTACAATCCATGCATTTTCCCACCAGCGGAGCCAATTTAAAAAAAGCTTAACTCGCGATTCAAAGACCATTGTTCGCCAGCAGCAGCATCCATCTTCTTTGTTTTCAAGTAGCAGGAAAGCACGGAACCGTCGCCGACTCTATACACGATGCGATTGGCCTGATAGAAGTTTCATTTTTCCAGATCGCAAGCCAACGGAGAGTTGCTAGACTACCCTGGCTGCAAATTACATTTGCTGCTGCTAGGGTGCGTCTAGATTTCTAGGCTAACTGTTGGAAACATTCTATCGTAAAAGCACCAATTGCTGCCCCTTTTTTTAGACAATTCTAAAACAACAATGTTTTTTAATACTTCAAAATAACATTTGATAAAGGAACCTTACATTTTTCAGTAGCCATAGGTGTGTAGATTTAAACAAAATCTGGTTTGGTTCTTACCAGTGTAACGATCCTGTGTTCCCTGTCCCTCCTTTGTTTACCTCCTGTGCCATGTGCTCCTGTGTTTACTTCCTGTCCCTGTGTTTTAGTTCCTGTCAGCCATGTGCTCCTTTGTTTGTCTTGCCATGTCTCAGTTCCCTGTGTCTCCGCCCCTCACCTGTTCCTCATTATTAGTCTGCTAGTTTAATTATGATTTCCAGCCCTGTGTTCACCTGTCTCTTGTTTCTTGTTCTTGTTAGCCTTGTTTAACCCCTGTGTATTTAAACCCTCTGTCTCCCTCAGTCCCCTGTCGGTCATTGATGTTGTTTCGTGGTTGTAGTGTGCATTTGCATTAAAGATTCCTGGTTTCAAATTTAAGTGTGCCTCGTTCTAAACTTGCCCTGCGCCTCGGTCCAGCTCTCCATACTGCAACCCTGACAACCGGGGCTTTTACTGCCTGAAATATCCTATTTTGCTCAGAGTTTAGTGCTGGGCTGGTGGGTGCCCTAATTCCCCCCTTTCACACGACACATCAACGGTTAGACCGAGAATTCTCGTCGTGAAATCAAAATTTCACTGGAGCTCCAAGCGGATTTGTACACACAGCCTTACAACACTGTTTACAGCTTTTTGAGTCACGGTAAAATGTAATTTTTGGTACATAGCTAATTTAGATACACTTATGGTGTGGGTGCTTGCGTTTCTTTAGGAAACCGCCGTCTTGGTTTGTATAGAAATTAATATTAAGTGACGCATACACGTAAGAGGACGGAAATAGGGGACGGGTGGTCATCTAGGGACAGGATCAAGAGAAGTTGAAAACTTGTTCTGTTGTGCAATCTTATAACAAGTCAAATCAAGTCAACTTTATTGATATAATTTAACAGAGTTCCGTCTCCATGATGGAACTGAAGTTCCTCATGATTGCTGTCAGAACAGGAAGCTGGAGAAACTTAGCTCACCTTTAGGGAGTGCTTGAAGCTGTAGGAGGGAGATTTCTCATGGCCCTCTGTAGTCTCCTCACGCTTTTTGCAGAAGAGGAGCATTTTGTGGTACAAGAAGAGGTGTCTCTGCATAGGCTTGAATCGCGCAAGGTCCTTTACCTTATTGTGACCTTTTTTATGGTCTGTCCACACATTAAAGGAACCTTGCATTAGCAGTTTCCCAAGGTCATTGAGGTTTCCCTGAATAGTGGAAATTACAAACATGTAGTAATAAGATGAAGTAATAACCGTTATAACTACAAACATGTAGTAATAACATGAAGTAATAACCGTCACACATCCTGTAACTGTCTACACAAACCTGTACAGATTTCAAATATACACTAGAAGAGAGATGTTAAATTCCTTGTGCTATAGGTAGGAGATTTCACACAGCTGCCAATCTACAACTAAGCCTATTTACCATCAAAACCAAAATCACTAACAAATCACAAATCACTAACAAAAACATCACCAACATATAATACATGATAATGTAATCTGTCTACAACCAACACTGAGAGCAAAATATCAGTACCTCAAAGCCAGTGATGGCGATCTGATGCATAGAATCATTGACAGACTTGATGATGTCAAGCATAGTTGCCAAGGCCTCCTCCAGCTCAACCGTTCCCTCTGAGTTCTTGCTACATTTCAACATTTCCTGAAAACAAAAATAGATAAGGCTTATCTTACAAAACCATGCAACATGTCAAAGGTTTAAGCATGCTTGCTTATTGTCACACTATATTGTCCATCTACAAACATTACAGATATTGGTCACCTAATTATGGTAAGTTATGATGTCTGGCACAGACATTGTCTACTTAATCCAGAGATGATTTGTATTTTTTTTTTTTACTTTGGTATGCTGCTCTACTGCAGACAACATTAAGCCTTTCAAAACAAAGCTTAAAGCTGTTCTCATGGCATTCCTCCATGGAGTAAATAAACAACATTCACAGCCTAAATTATGGCAGTGAATAAAACCCAATGAATGCGTAGCATGTACAAAGTATTCTGTAGTGAAAGTATTCTGTAGAAATGTATTGGTATTTTGAATTGATAAATTACTGTTATGGGCTGCCTGCACAGCTGTACATAGCCTGACTATTTTATGACTCAAATGCACCTTTAAATAATGCACCTTAAAAACTATGCCAGAGTTGTTTGAATGCCAGTGTCAGTTAGGTGGGAAAAGGAGCAAGACAAAATGTCAGTGATGTATAACAGTGCAAGTCGTGTTGAAGAATAGAAAACTGCATGGGGTCAGCCCAATATTTAGCAGTATGTAGTTTTGGCAGCTTTATATGGGGCTTTATGTGAGCTACTATACTGTATTTGTACTTGAAAGAAGAAATCAGGTAACTGAAAATATATAAGTATAAGTATATAAGTATATATACTCTTTTGATCCCGTGAGGGAAATTTGGTCTCTGCATTTATAACAATCCGTGAATTAGTGAAACACACTCAGCACACAATGAACACACAGTAAGGTGAAGCACACACTAATTCCGGTGCAGTGAGCTGCCTGCAACAACAGCGGCGCTCGGGGAGCAGTGAGGGGTTAGGTGCCTTGCTCAAGGGCACTTCAGCCGCGCCTACTGGTCGGGGTTCGAACCGGCAACCCTCCGGTTACAATTCCGAAGCGCTAACCAGTAGGCCACGGCTACCCTAAAAACAATTAGTGATATGGAAATGAAATGTATAACAGTGCAACAGGAGGATATTAATTGTTTTCAATATTTTGTATTTTGGAATAGATATGCACAATGTTGTGAGATAATGTGTTTAAACATCAAAGTTGTAAACGCATACAGTATCCTCCAAAATTATTGGCACCTTTGATAAAATTGACTAAAAACAGGTATAAAAAAGAATCTTTTGCCGATTTATTGTAATCTCAATGAAACAAATTAAGAAAAAGCCAACCTTGAAGGGAAGCAAATGTATTCTGAGAAAAAGGAAAATCTCATAAAGAAATAAAACCATGTTGCCCACAATTATTGGCACCCCTAGAAAATCTTACAAGATGTAACAGACATATTTTCCTATCTAATTTCAACTTCTTTAAGTTAATCAGAGTGTCTGTGAACTTTCAGAAGTAGAATGACTTTCTTTTTCACTAAGGTATGAAAATAAAGTGACACAGAGGCTAAATCCCAGAGCCATTTTTCAACATCGGAAAGACAAGAGAATACACTAAATTTAAATAAAAAGAAAGTGTGTAAACATTTGTAAGTCAGAAAATGGCTATAAGAACTAGGTGCTTTGTGAAAGAAAACGCCTATATTTACAGTTAAAACAATAATTAAAAGGTTCTAATAAACTGGAAATGTGGCAAACATGCTTAGACAAAGGCCAATGGTTATCTAGCTCCCACACACAGTATGGAGGATGGTAAGATAATGGCAAAATATTCCATTAGAACCACTACAATTACGGGAAGTGGTTGAGCACTGCTCTCCCATGCCCACATCCACAGCTGAAGTGCCCTTGAGCAAGGCACCTAACCCCTCACTGCTCCCCAAGCGCCGCTGTAGCAGGCAGCTCACTGCGTCGGGATTAGTGTGTGCTTCACCTCACTGTGTGTTCACTGTGTGCTTAGTGTGTTTCACTGATTTACGGATTAGGATAAATGCAGAGACCAAATTTCCCTCACGGGATCAAAAGAGTATATATACTTATACTTACTTACTTAAATGTAAGTTGACTTTGTTTGGAAGTGCGGTCTATTGTCAGATTAAATGATAATTGTGCTCCTTGGCAAAAAACACTTTAGTTGGATTTGGCGTACATAGAAGAATGACTATACTGAAAAGAACCCCATGCCTAATGAGAATTATGGTGGCGTGGCTGTGATATTGTGGGGCTGTTTTTATTCCCAAAGGCCTTGGGAACCTTATGAAGGTGCATGGTATCATGAACCCCAAGAAAAACATTTTCAAAGGAAATCTGTCAACCTCTTTTGTGTTTACTGAACACAAAATCAAGCTTTGGCCATTGCCATCTCAGTCCCCTGATCTGAACTTCATAGAAAAACTGTGGGGTGAGTCAAAGAGGAGAATGCACAAGTGTGGACCAAGGAATCTGGACGATCTAGGGAGACGAATGGTCTTAAATCCCTTGCTTTGTATTCTCCAACTTTATGGGGTTTCATATGTTGTTTTATGTTTGTGTGCCCCGGAATTTGTGCAAACCTTTGTTTATTGTGTAGCCCTTTACATATAGCTTAGATTGCATTTGTCTTGAGCTTCCTTTTTGAGAATATTATTTGAATATGATATGAATAGGAAGTATTGTACTGGTGTTGAGATAACAAGTAGTTGAGGAAGCTTTGAGGAAAATGCATAAAAAACGTTCCACATTCAAATGGCACTGAACTTGCCTTCAGCATTAGTTGATACTTAGTGATCCTCTGAACTGGTTTCAGTAGGTATGCATCCAGTGACAGCTTGTGATCTAGTCTCTTTTGGCATTCCTGCAGTTAGAAAAACGTATTATTAACTCTTTACATTTCTACAGACAACTTGCAAATATGCTTACTTGCTCACATTTACAATTCAAATTCTAGTGTGTCTCTTTTTTTGTGGTGGATGTTTCAGGAAATTATATACACTATTTATCATTCACGCACACTTATCTCACCCCAAAATGAACCCACAAAAGAGAAAGAGGATAACATGATAAACTTGTGATAGCAAGAGAACACAACTGTGAAGACACAAAGGTGGAGAGGAGGAGGCCAGAACACAGATGTAGGGAGAGGAACACTGAGCGAGACCTGGAAGAACAGACTGTCTCCGCATTGTCTCCACAGGGCTTCAGAGCGTGGCTTGTTCTGGCAGTACTTCTCATAGATCTGCAGCTCTTCTTTCTGCGTAAAAAGATAAAAATCAACTGACACTCGATTATCTCAGGAACCACAGGGTATGCAAGTGTATACAATCAGATATCACATACCCTTTTCAGAAAGCAAGTTCCCACCAGCTCTGGCTTTTCACAGCAGTTTTCTAACTCTTTTAGGAAGGTACTGGGGAGGAAATGACACACAGTGGCATAAATGAATTTCATGAATAATTGACAGTGTTCCAGGATAATGTTGATTTGTGTATTTGTCTGGACCACAGTCAATAAACATTTCCCTGCATAGACCACATCAACAGAGGATGAATCACTGGGAGCAGATCTGCACATACACATACTGTAAGAGTCACAGGGAGATTACTGTTGGACATAATGTGTCTGATTGCCTTTTTCCAGTCTCAGCAGTTGAACTGCATTCACTATGCTAAGCTAAGCTATCAGTGGTGCTGCCGGACTAATGCTGCTTTCCAGTAGTCTCGTAAATCATCGTACACCCACCCGTACAACATGTACGAATGAGTGGCTTTAGGAACGCCTTTCTCTCGAGCCACGAGGGGCATTAGCAGGAGGCTAGTCATTGTTATTGTTTTGTGCTACATGTAGCTTCTAGCTAAACGACTTGAAAACAAATTGTTACATTGTACTGCAGGCACAGCAAGACCGTGCAATGCATGAATTGGTGACCGGATTGAAGCAGCAATGTAATCTAGTGTGTAAGAGCATTACATCAACATTAACATGACCAACACAGTACATATGCAAAAAAAATACATGTCATCTCATCTCAACTATGGCGGCAGCCATGTAAGGTTGTACGGTACAACCTGTACTTGTTGTAAGGTTGTACGTCCACCTCGGGGTACCCTCAAGTACTCCGAGGTAAAGTGGGCGTGCCTGTCCAAAATGACGCAAGAAAGCTGGGTAATTTACACTTTCCAACTCGGGCGGCGGATTTACGAGACAACCCGAAAGCACCATAAGACAATGCATGCACGGAGACAAACATGCTTTTGCCCAATTATCTAACTCTAGGGGAGACGGTGAATAACCCAATTTCATGAACGGTGGCGTGTTCCTTTAAGCTGAACGATGTCACCCCTGTGTAATATGTAGCAGAATCACATGACATTTTGTCTGGGTCTCCATCTGTCATGCGATAGCATCAACATTGTTTGGTTACCAAAACAGTTCTTCCTACCCCCACACAATTGATTATGTCACTGGGCACCTCGCTCAGGCCATATAGTGAGTGACAGCAACTGTTGTCAGCTAGCGAGGCAAGGCTAGGTTGTTAAGCCATAATGCTGACAGATAAGGTTGGGTGCAGTCACATTGTTGGATCAGGTGCTGTATATTATACGTGTTACTGTCGAGGGGAGATCCACGCTACTAGACATGGCCCTTTTGTTTAGGCCCCTTTCACCCTCCATGTAACACAATCCAACCCAGGGGTGAGATGTCACGAAGATTAGTACACCTCCTAAGGAAGGTGATCAATTTGGGCCCCTGTCCCCGAGGAAATGCATTCCTCTGCTCACATAAACACAAACAGAAAAAACACTGGAGAGTAACCTTTGAAAGTGTCATTATGAGAAAGACAAAAGAACCCAACTAAATATATGAGTAGTTTATACTTTTCACACAAAAGAAATCCCGTCACCAAATAAATTCTTGTTCAGAAACAAAATCCGATATGGAGCTGAGAGAAAAGGCTTGAGGAGTTGTTGGGGAGGATTGCTGAGAGCCGGGGGGAAACCATGGCAGGAATGTAGGAAGTGTGGCTTTGAGTGGTTACCAGCACAGCTCAAGCAGCAACAGGGCTGGGTGGGGGTTGTGCAGTCGCCTGAGAGTTGGGGGCTGGGCTTGGGGTGGGCGGGAGGCGGGTGGCGGGTGGCCTCGGGTGGGCGGGGACGGAAAGGACATTGCTCAATTCAAACACATGAGCCTGAGGAACTTCATGTATGCAAAGTAAGAGAAACAAGGGGATGCAAAAGCAATAGTCCACCATCCAACCAGGGACTGAAATAGATGCTGTGAGAGGGAAGTAAATGTTTCTTACAGGTTGTGGAACTCGTAGATCTCAGGTAGGTTTCCGAAGAGGACTTCTTTTTTGTTCTCCAGGGCTGGGGGGATGAGGTGAGAGAGCTCAGAGTTGTCCAGCTCTGCTGCATAGCCCTGAAGAGATGGAACACAGCCATTTGCACAACAATGCGCTGAGCAATGGGCCTATGAAAATACAAATGCAGGTGGACTGTACCTCTACAAAACTAAAATAGCATCCACGACCATCTCAAACAATGCATACAAAATGAAAAAAAAAGACGAGCATAGTGACAAGCCAATAAGATCCTCCGCATAAGTTTATGAAGACAACAACATTTAATTTAATGAGGAATCATATTTCAACATCAGTGTCAGTCAGACTTTTTTCTCTGTCTATCTCCATGGTTTCTTGGTGGGCAGACAGTGTGCCTATTATCTTGAGAGGAACAATTAAAAACCACATGTACCTCAATGATGCTCTGCAGCTCTTCCACATACAACCTCTCTGTTTCGATCAGCTCAGTCATAATGTGCCTTGGGAGAGAAGAGAAACATGAAAAGCCATCAATACAGGAGTGGCAGCATGGTGAACATGTGAGGTCGTCAGTGCTGCTAGATGAAACTAATGAAAGGAGACTGGAGATGGTGTCTGGTGTCTGTGCTCATCTCCAAAAAAAAAAAAACTTTAATTGTAGAAATTTGGGTTGCATGTCTGATTAAAGACAAGTTTGGCATGTGATGTAATGGCAGAGAGGAAGTACATTTGGCAGGGTAAGGGTGTTAAGGGGAGGAGGAGGGGGAAGGAGAGAGAGAGAGAGAGAGAGAGAGAGAGAGAGAAACAGAAAATTAAAGGGAAGGAGTGGCCATAAAACAAAGAGCTGGAGAAAAGCGAACATTTCCAGTCTTTAATGGTCCCTTTAATGCGCACATTTGTATGAGTTCTGAGGTCTTGGTTTTTATGTGCCATCACGAGTCTGTCGGTCTGCTCAGTACTGTTTGATGGAGAGCCACATTTTATTGTTCAATAAAGTTCCACCACTGTGAGTGTAGTAGCCTACACCTACTGGTGTGAGTGTCTGTGTGTGTGCTAGTGGAACGGCCATTCTGCCAGCCCATACAGTGACATTTCCTTCCTGTTGCAGTAGTGCACAAAGTCAACAACCACATCAACCTCAAACCAGCAAAAGGTGGGCTCTGTTGGTTGTGCTGTCTGTAAGTGTTTAAACTCAAGTCAATCTTCTTGAGTACCTTAGATGACAGTTTCGTGCTATTGTGACTACCAGACACATGTGGAACTGAGCCAAAAAGCAAACCTGACTTTCCACAATTTCCAGGTAGTAGCCACTGGGAAGACACACAACCTACATTCCCGGATTCACTTCCCACCACTCCCTTTCAATAACCAAACTATGTACAACTTTGTACAAATAATACTGTAAAACACACAGCATTGCCCAAAACTGACATGGTAGCACAGCCGTTTGTGGGCCATACCTCGCCCGGCTTTTTGCTACATTCCCTTGCCTAATATGGTCCCTGAAGGAGATAAATTAGTTTTATTGTGCTGTGGTGCAGGCCACTTATGTGATTCAGATGACACAAATTTCCAAGTGCTGGCGGGTAGCTCTATCCAACCACAATTCCTTTGGCTGCTGCCCTTGCTCTCGGTTATATGATAATAATGGAGAGAGGGGGCTCAGGGGCTGAGTCCAGGAGGCAGGCAGGAAGGCTGAGTTTGAAAAGGGGTTGACCCTTTCTCCCAGCTCAAACAACTACTCCCATGCTTCCACCCCCGTCCCCACCCTCACAGGCAGTGTCTCTCAACGAAGGCAACAGCCACACATTCAGTGCGTAGGAAACTACTGGCAGGCCCGCCGGCAGCTAGTGGCCACACCAAAAGACACAGAACACACGGCTCTCGAGCAGGAGTAAGGGAGCACGAGAGAGTGAGAAAGAGAGAGAGAAAGAGAGGGGCGAGCGCAAGCACAGAAGAAGAAGTCAGAGGGGAGGAAAACTAAAGTGGCTGTACTTTTCCTCACAACATGGAGGGAGACTCTGATTAACTGGTAAGGGATATGTGTGGGGTTTTTTTTGTCTATACACACATTACGGGAGGACGCACACATGACAGAGGTGTTCACATTCGGCTGAGCGGCTGATCGAATGGAAAACACGGGCAATAAAAACCCAGGGGAGGAACACTAGCTTCTTTTCAAACAGAGCTGAGGGCACCATGCTGAATTTAATATCTGTCTGTCGGCCGATCACAAGCTAATGGTAATGTAAGAACAAAGAAATGCGCAGGAGAAATGATAGCTAACCTTTTTGTCTTTAAGCAGTTGTGGTTTTTCAGCTTCAAATATTTCTCCCAACAAAGATATATATTTAACATGAAAATCACAGCCTATGAAATGTCTTGGCAATGTTAAACTGCTGGTGGCTTACAATGTAACACTCACTTAGGGGCAGCCATATTTTTGTATCTATTTTTATATGTGACCAGTGGGGTGTGATGGGCTCTATGTTCCTTACTACTAATAAATAACCTGATGAAGATGATTAGTTCAGCGGTAAAAGAGATTCCTGGAATTACTTCTTCACTTTAAAGATACTTGTTGAAACTGTTCAACATTACTGCTGTTTTTGTAATGACTATGTACCAGATTTACATACTGTTTCCATGGAGATGCGAAAGCTGAGCTGACATTTCACTTCAGAGGAAAATAAATCCTAAGGGCCTATTTTTAAACACATCCCACTACTTCTTTTCAGTCAGTGATCTTGGTGAAAACTGCTCTACCTGCAAATAATTATTTGCTATTAATACAAAGATATTGAAAGCTTTAGAAACTTGAACTGCTCACAAACCATTGCTGTATCTTGACAAACCAAAGTCACTCCATAATTTAGTAACATCTCCATGGTTGAACCAACGACTGACTATTAATTGGTTAAATTTAATTTTTAAAAATCCAACAAAGCACTCTATTTTAACATTCCACTGACAGGAAATATCAGGCGGAAAGTTTATCTCTAACGTATCCTGAGGTTTGAAATATTCCTCAAGACTGATTACTGATTACTTTTCCCATGGGTTATTTTGTTGATCTGCATGATGATCATCCGTTTAACTTCAAAGTTCATGAGAACCACAGCCAGTGAAAATGGATGCCACAAAGGAATATTTCAAGTAAACAGGCTTTCCATGCATAATTTCCATTAGTGCACTTTTGACCGCTAGACTCTGTTCCAGGTTTTCTGGACTAACATATCACTGTGAGACCTCAGAGACAGATTATCCACCCTCTGCATTGACATGGCATGAACCGAAGCGAGGTTTGAGGGCCTCTTTGTTGTGAGCAGTGGCTTTACGCAAACTTGCTGTTGTAACGGTTCTTTTTTGTCCCAATGAATGTTTAGTACAGCTCTCAGCACTTCTATCTGCACAGTTGCTCAAAGCCCTCCATTATTGAACTTAACGCTGGGTTGGCAGTTGCATTCACCCACAAAAGGTTCAGCAAACTACTGTCCCACATAGGCTAATTTTTTAAAGTTACCCCTACCCACTGTCACATCGATAGGCAATGTTCTGCAGTGTTCAGATAAACTTTTTTGGCAAAAGGCTTTCTCACGAGTGAAAACAAAGATTACAATTCATAAGAATTACATCAAAAAGATGATAAATCACACGAGCATTCACCTCTTTCCTGTCAGTCTGAAAACATGGTTTCATTACCTTAAGAAGTCTGACTTTTTTAAGGCCCAGAAATAGTAAATCTTGGACACACAGATCTCCAAAAATAACCAGAATGTATGAATGTCATCTATCAAATAAGAATATTCAGCAGTTTGTTTAGGATACCCCCTCACCTAATTTTTTTGCAGCATGCTACTTTAAAGTTATTATCTCAAATAACTGTCTTCTGTCTGTTTCCGTTAGTGTGATTCTCTACAACGTGGGCCAATCATTTTTTTCTGACACCCTAATGCTGATCTGCAGTAACTCTCCTCAGCCGGGCTATGTGCTAAAGCTCGAATTTGCATTAAAGTTCCATGGCAATTTTAGTCTTTGGTACTGTACACAGGACATAATGGAACCAAAAATGATGGAAGCTCAGTGCAGATGTCATCAAGTCTGCATCCAGTGTGGAAAGATTTACTGACTGAAATTTACAAACCAGAAAATCATGAAACTCCATAAATCTTAACAGGATCTATCATCAATCTATTAACCCTTTACTGTAATATGTTCAGGTCATCAATAGATAAATAATGGATCATTTAAAAAGTTGTACTTCAATCTAGGGTAGGCTTATTGCCTAATTCAAAATATGCAAAGTGATTTTAATGATTATGTGACTGTTTCTGAGAAGTCCTTCGTTTCACAGTACAGTATAAAACAGTTACAAAAGTTACATTCAAACATTCATAATTCCTGTAAGCCTATATACAGGACAAAAAAAGTAATACTCCTGGACCTGCTTTGTTGTGTGCATGCAAAGTGTCTGTTGTGTTTGCATGCAAAGTGTTTCTTTTTGTCCGAATAATTGAAGACAATCACGTGCAACTGCACTGCCTGTGTATGTGTTCAGTAAACACTATCACCTGGTAGCTCCCTACTCGGCATGGCATGTAAAGATGGTAGCCTATGTACACAATATTTTGCATTGTTCAGGTTGGGTCTTTTGAGGAAGACCAACAAGGCCTACTCCAACAACACCAGTGTCTATCTGTCAGTCTCTGTGCCTTGGACAGAAAGAGGTCATCCTGACACATAAGAATTGGCTATCAAACACTTATTTGGAGATGACCAACCACTAAACATAACAGCAGGTTTCACATGAGTGCAGTCAGACAGGCCATTTCCTAAATCTTACATGCTTCCGCATTCACTTTACTACGTTCATAATCCATCTACATACGACAACAAACTTTAGCCTTTACAAGCTTTTACATGTCCGACCTTGTAGGCCTGTGCGAATCTTGCTTAGGCCAATCTGTGCAAGAGCCATATCAGCTGCTATCTGCTAAAACCTTCTTGTTTCAGGAATGCTTATTTCAGAGAGCCACATTCATGTTAGTGTGAATAAATAAAAGAAAATATCAAAGGAAGGTTATTATGTTACCCGCTATGTTTTTTCCTAGTAGAATTAAAAATTCGACGTCATTTGACATTCAGAACAAGGGAGATCAAGGATCATCCAAGATTGGAAATCGATCTGTAATTGGAGGATCTAAAAGGGCGGGGTTTCACTGAGGGTCAAATCATTTTTAAGACTGTGAGGTAAGCTTAAGTACGATTCATTAAGCCATCACTTGATTTTGGTATATTGTAGACTCGGCGCACTTCTCGCATTTTTGCAATAACTGCAAGTTCTGTTATTAACGTCCATGACCCAGCTAGGATACCGGTAGGTATACAACATTGATAGCTAACCTAGCCCGCTAATTATCAAGCCAGATAAAATGGCTATGGCTAGCTCAAAATTGAATTGGCTAGTAACACCACATAGTCTAGGCCTGACATAATCTGATCGTGGATAACACTCATTCAACGTTTTTCTCGGGCCTACCTTAGAAAATACATTAACGTGTATTGCACCGTCAGAGAAAGGTAACGTTAGTTTCCATAGCCATTACCATGTTTGATATGAAGAAATGCAAGGTAACATTCGCTAACTTAGCTGTTGTGTTGTCACATGGCTTTGCCTGAACTGCCATTTCTTGTAAAGGTTTCCATTTCAAAATTCAAAATATCCCCTCCATTTGCTAAGCAGAGAATGATTGAGCAACATGAAATGAACAAGGCTTTGCTTAAAAAGACGGGTGAACTTCCCATGTCACTTCCAAGAGTAAACTGAGGAGTTTAGGCGGCCTACTGGTTTTATGGGGGGGGGGCCACAGTCAGTCAGGGATTTCAAGTCCATAATATTTTTTGTCACATTCAGCAATCATCTCACGACCGCTAGCTGGCTGCCCATTCAACGATTATTGAAATGCAGCGTTTGTTTGCACCTCCAATAGCATGGCATACCTGGTTACCTCCCAAAAACGCCCTTAAACGCCCACAAGTAGGCCTACGTATGTTTGTGTGAAAGAATATAATGTATAGGTTTTTGCACAAAAGCGTCTGCTAATAAATTTCAATATAAACAAACGCGACTTGGGCTACTGCGCAATCCCAGACTGCAAATTTAAGTTACCTGGCCTTTTACCATAGAGACGATTCCAAATACAAGAAAGCACGTGTTTTTTCCGTTGTTTCAATAGTATGGAAGATTTTCTGTATGCCAGTAGTCCCTATAATTTTGTACTGATTTGTGTTTCCCTCATGCCCTTTTCTTGACAATTCCATGTCGACTAAAGTCAAATCAATTTTGTTTTCACAGAGGCATGATGGAAGCTGTGTGATGGACCATGTGGGGAGAGAACAGCCAGTCAGGATCACACAGATTTGCTGGTGGCGTGACGAGTAGACGGGGGAGAGAAGAGCTCTCTCTTTGAGGAGCACGTCCCCAGTGCAGTGGATAGGATGGAAAATGAAACCCAGGTCATAGTTTGGAGTAACGGACAGAGTGGCTTCTGTGACTCATCTAAGACACTGTACTGGACTTGACGAGAGAGCTGACGGGACCAGAAGGATTGCAGAATGTTTATGAACTTCAGGAGGATCAGAAAATGTCAGTGTCTGCAACTTATCTCCATGTGCTTTGTCTTGTCTGTGCTGATGGTGTGCTGGGAGCAGCTGGACCACCACGTGGTGAGGCACATGAAGTCCTACTCATACCGCTACCTGGTCAACAGCTATGACTTCATCAACAAGAGTTTCAGTGTTAGTGGAGAAGAAGCGGAGAGCTTCTGCAGTTTTCCATATCTGCTCGACCACAAGGAGATGTGCAATGGGAAGGATGTGCTGCTGCTTCTCTTTGTCAAGTCCTCGCCAGAGAATGTGGAGAGGAGACAGGCTATTCGATCTACATGGGGGAATGAGAGCTACATACAGGATGGACTAGGGGTGACTGTGAAGGTGGTTTTTGCCCTCGGTGTTCATCCCAATCCCCACCAACGGGCCAGTGTCCAACAGGCTCTCAGTGAGGAAGACCGTACCTACAAGGATCTTGTGCAGCAGGACTTTGAGGACACTTTTCACAATTTAACCATCAAGCTCCTGCTGCAGTTCCGCTGGGCACACGCCCACTGTGCCCATGCCAGTTTCCTCATGTCGGCAGACGACGACATCTTCATCCACATGCCCAACCTGGTGCGCTATCTTCAGGGCTTAAAGGAAGATGGTGTGCAGGACTTCTGGGCAGGCCATGTTCACCGTGGCGCCCCACCCATTCGCCGGAGAGACAGCAAATACTACATGCCTTATGAGATGTACCAGTGGCCTTCCTACCCAGATTACACTGCTGGCGCTGGCTACGTGGTCTCAGGAGATGTGGCCGCCAAAATTTACCAGGCCTCCACATCGCTTAACGCCTCACTCTATATTGACGATGTGTTCATGGGAATTTGTGCCAAATCCATGGGGGTCTCTCCTCAGGAACACGTTTACTTTTCAGGGGAGGGGAAAGCCCCCTATCATCCCTGCATCTATGAAAAGATGATCACCTCACATGGGCACGTGGCCGATGTTCGGCACCTCTGGAAGATGGCCACTGACCCAAAGATCAATGGCATTTCCTCTGGGATAATGGGGAAATTGTACTGCACTGCAGTGAAAATGATGCTCCTCTGTAAACCCTACTATGTGAACACCTACCCCTGTAAAGCAGCCTTCTTATAGTGTTCTATGGGGCGAATATAGTCTTTTAATGTGTTATTCTTTTTATTGTCTGCTGTTCCTTGACCCCATCCCCCAATCCCAAAATCTGAGGCTAAAGCCATGTACTTAAGTTTGTGTTCATTCATTGCTGCCTTTTGGCGTCATGGAAACTCCCTATGTGGACAGATTTGATGCCCTTTGTAGTCGTGGCTTAGATCAAGACCTTATAGGTTTGATGACTGTAATCCTCGAAAGGGAGTCATTTTGAGACGTACCTCATAGATTTGTGTTTATCTTCAGGTTTCTATGCCATCATTCTAAATTAAACAGATTGATAGTAAGAAAACTATTGCTTCATTTCATCTTTACAGTAGCACACAAACTTCACCTCCCCACCCCATCCCCCCTTCTATTCTGAACCGTAAGCCCATAACCAGCAGCAGACATTTCCTGCCACTGGCATCCAAGACATCACACAATTCCCTGTATCCCACATCCTGCTCTCTAAATAATTCCACATGGACACTGTAAGAGCTGGCCGGCGTCACAGCATTACCCTCTCTCAAGGTTGCCACAAGGGCCTGGAATATGTTAGCTTGTAATTAGGACTGACATTTGTTTTTTACTTGGAAGATAAAATTACTCTTAATGACCCACAGACACAAAATATCTATTGTGCACTTTCAAAGTGTTTAAATTAACACAGTACTTAGCTTGTGTTCTTCTATGGCTCCCTGCCGCCACAAAGCTTTTAACTTCTAATCGCTCCGTTTCTGGGTAAGGGTCATATGTGTATCTTTAGGAATTAGTCAGTTTATGGATATTGAATTATTACTTTTTCTTAGTTTATGGTAGAATGACACCCCTAATGATTTGACTTGTGTGTTTTTTTCTGGGCAGTTTGGATTTGCTGAAAAACCATGTGACTACAGCACTGGCATTTCCCAAACGTTCCAGTGTGTCACTCCGTCTAAAATAATTTGACCACAGGACAAGGCTCTTGCTTTAGTTTAAAGTGTATTATGTAAGAAAATGAGCCCATGCTGTACTGTCCAGCAGTCTACTTTAACAAGGCACCCAGAGTGATAACACCACGGATTCACTCTCCATCACTGCCTGGCTCTACTACTGGCTGTCTGCCAGTTGCCCAGAACAACTCACAAGGTCTCACAAATACCCATTAGCATTTACCCACAACGGAACCAAAATAACATGTGGAGGGAAAGTCCAGTGTGTTGGTTGAGTTCACTCCACTGCTATTCTCAGGAAATGAAAGGAGGTCATAATGCATATACGCATTAGCATTTAGCATATAATGTTGAACAAGAGCTGGTGCTGACTGTAAGCTTTCTAAAAGTTTATTTCCCTTTAGATTGTCTTTCTGTAATATCTCTTCTGAATGAGATGCACACACACATTGTGTACTACTGTTAGTGTGTAAATGTATAGCCTGAGAATTTAAAATATGGCAGTCAATCATTAGCGCATTGCTCACAAGACTGCATTGAACATGACTAGCCCGGTGGTGTCAATAGTGGTGTGTGCAGTCCATGACAAACATAATTAAGAAACTATGCATTCCCTGCACACATAATATAAAAACACCTAGAATCTATACTTTTACTATATAGACTGAAAAGAGGACTTTGTCAAAAATGATTTATGACTTACAATTCAGACAAGAGGCCCTTACCTGCGTCTGTTCAAAAGGCTTTCCTCGGTCTCACTGGACACCAGCATGTGGCTGGAGCCTCCCTGGCTTGCCTCATGCATCACCTCAATCTGAATTCAGAACAATGACAATGTCCTTCAGCGTTTGCTGTGTTGTATATTGTGATTTTCCTCTACTACTACACATACAGATTTCAGCCATTTGTGTCATGTAATTCTTAATTGATTCTGCTGTAGTTCTCCTACATACGTGACTATAATTCAAATTTGTGGAAGCTTTCTCCATGAACATTGAAGTGTTCATATCACTGACTTTGGAGCAAACCCTGAGGTGGAATCAAATACACATCACTTGCCTTTATGCCCCCTTTGGCCTTCCGAATGTTCTTCTTCTTCGCCAGTTCCGCATCAGTGGTCTGCTTGGTGGCACTTGAATTCTCTGAGCCAGCGTCTCGTGGCTGCTGCAGAGAGCTTCACATTAGTATCAATCTCATAATGATGTTTTGGAAAGTACTCCATTACACAAACAAATCATTTAAGACTAATTAATGATGGGAATGCTTCCTCCAAACCAAATTGTATCTGTATGTGCAGGTGGCCATGCTTTATCATTTGTTTGCTGTCTGGTGCGGTTTAAAAGGACCATAGGGTAGGGGAACTCACTGGTGCTTGGTGGCCTGGGAGTTTTTGGCGAGGGTCGCTTGGGCGAGGACTCTGGCCGTGGAGCTACGGGCTGCACCGGTCGAGTCTGTTTGGCTGACAGCTTTTTAAGGCTGACGTGTCTCTTCTCAAACATTTCCTGGACATCTTGCAGCCTCTGAAGTGCCTTCTGGACATTGCTCTATGTAGAGGGACACAAGGAGCATTTTAGGTCACACATGACACATGAGCCTATCAGATGGCCTCAGCTCAGGGTGGGGATTAAGTGACCAATTTTCAGCTTGATGCGGATGCTTTTTGCAGATTCAGCTGCAACAATAAATGAATCTAAAAATAAAGGACATATTTGTGGTCTATACTGAAAGAAAGCATAGCATAAATTCACAGAACATTAATGAACGTTTCAAAAAGGGGAGGGAAATATCCTGAAAATCTCCTTTATGACTCATATTTACACAGCTCAACATACAGAGGGTTGACATTTACAGTAAGCTGTCTTTCTTGAGGTTCACATATTCCTGAGCCGACCTGTGCTTTACAGAAACAGGAACCATACAAATCCAGGAGGAGATATTTTAAAGGTCTCTTCAGAGCAGTCACAAATCTCACTACATAAACAGTGTGCAACAATGGCAATCTTCCAGGAAGCTTTCCACCATCTCAAAAAAATAAGTCTGTGTTCAAGAATCCTTGCAGGTTCTCGAGAATGGGCCCTTTAGAGAATTATCAAGATATCTCCTTTATAACAAAGAAGAGTAATTGTTGTTTGGAATGCTTTTTTAGACCAATCCAATGTCCTGTAAAGCTTAAAGTGATTCAAATAAAACGGCTGGGATACAAAGTACACTGTCTCCTCAGTATTGACATAGCCATAGATGTACCCACAATGCAAGAACATAATTTTGTTTGATCAGAATTAATATTTCAATTTAAATGCCATTTTATAGTGACTTATTTTATAGCTATTGGATAATGGCCATATCATTGCTGAGGCTGTGTAACCACTAAGACATCTAATATCTGAAAGCGGACATCTAAAAGCTCTAGATATTTTTGTCATATTGATATATTTGCAACCATTTGCTGCTGTATATCTTGGTCACATTCATATATGTTGCAAAGGCCTGCTATTGCAGCCTGTTATTCTTTCTGTAAAATGAGTTTGTGAGCTATCCTATAAATGTATTTTAACTACTTTAAAAACAACTGGCTAAATATTAACCTAAGCTTTTGCACACAACATTATCTGCATTGATGTCAGTGCCACAAGGTCCTGTAATGTGTTGGATTTCTCTCTTGACATGTTATCCCATCTTGCATAACTGGTTTCACCACATATAGGTGAGTGCTAGTCACATACATATTTTAGTGAAGCATGGTTTAGTGGAATCCTGGTGATGCATACACGGTCATGCCTGCAAGCAGGTTCCTCCAGATGCGCAGACTCATTGTCAAAATACCAACGCATTGTTTGATGCCCAAAACACACCAATGGCTAACTAAGAAACATAAGAATAACCCTTTTGAACAATGCGTCTGGCGTCAGGTGAACTTATTACGCAGTCAGGATTTTGGACTGGACACGCCCTAAACATATTCAAACCATCTGTTTCAGACTGTACGTTTAAGATTGGTAAGATAGGGCCCTAAATGTCCTGTCACCTGAACTGCATGATGTATACATTTGACAATGACAAGAACGAGAATATTCTCTTTCATACTGTAAATAAAGTTACAGTTAAAGTTGACTGGTACTGTATATAGCAGAAACTTTTATCCAAAGCAACAAGGACTGATGCTGACCGCCACATCAGACGGTAACTTTACCGCTGCTCCACCATTTCCATATACAAGAAAACATTGTGAATTTTCAATTTTTTTACTGACATTTCAGTAAAAAAAATTATGTGAAAAATGTTCCTATTTTTCTGTGAATCTTACCATATGAGACTGGAAATGATTGTATTCATTGACAAAATCTCATTTGTTTAGTCTTGTTTCAGAGAGTAGTGTTTTCAGGAAGTGACTTTTTTTTACCTTGATATAGTCTGAGAGCATGAGCTCATGCTGGTTGTAGAGCTCTCTGAGCATGCTCAGTTGCTGCTCCTCAGCTGTCTCGATGTAGCGCTCAATGTCCTGCAGTGCTGCCTCAGCCCCCTCCTGAGACTGGCACTTATCCACAGCCTGAGAGGCCAGCAGATACACTCCCGACTCACACCACTGGTTCACCTGTACATCACACATACAGGCAAAGAGAGAGAGAGAGTGAAAAAAGAAAAGAAAACACACACACTCACATGTGCTAGTCTCCTCACATGTGTATGCACACATTTGCAATTAAACCTAATGACTTTATTTGCTAAACTGTAATTGGACCGACACTAGTCATGAGGCTCCTGTATAAGTTATTAAGTGCAGTATAGCTACCACTGGCCCTAATATAATTGAATGCTCCATTTGTTCTGCTACCAAATTAGAGGAACAGTATGAGAAATATTTAAAGCACAACGTTTTGCCCGTGCTTCCTTCAGCGGAAGAAGTTTAAATTAATCTGACAAGATCTGTGCATGAACGTAAAATGTGTTCATGAACGTGAATGCAAACAGCTCTTCCGGCTGTGCATCAGCTTCTGCTTTTTGTCACACATGTACTTGGAAAACAGTGACAGAAAGGTAGTGGTTGCAGCTTTGCAACTGCTCCTGCAACCACACTTGTGAAGAGAAATAAAGATTATTCTCCAAGCTCACATTAGTAATGCCTGCTAGTTATGAACTCAACGAATCCGTTCTTTCTGAGATGTGACTGTTTTTTCATGCCAATACCTTGTCAATGCCCTTGTGAATTTCAAGTGATTTGGACAGGACATCGTATTTCTTCTTGGCTTCATTGTTGTAGTCATCACGGATGCGTCTCAGTTCAACACACTTTGGCCTTATGGAGTCCACAGCATAGTGGTTGCTTTGGATGAGCTGGTCGCCATATGAAGCATGCCGTTGGGCCTTTTCCAAGAACTCCTGTAGGAAATACCACAGAGAGAAGTCCACACGTGACGATCTTATACCTAACACAACATGGTCTGTTCAGTCATAGAATGTTGACAGATGGGCGATTATGGCGTATCTGACCCAGAATGTGCAATTTAGGGATGGGGGTGAAGCGAAAGGCCTTAAATCAATGGAGTGTTTTGTTGAGCGCCTTCCACCCCTGAGGAGCCACAAACTGAATGTGATGCAGCGTGACGGTGCTCAGGGGCATGTGACGAGCCTGACCTGCGCCCTGTCCTCCAGGCTCTTCAGCTCCTTCAGCAGCTGCTCCACGCGGGCCACTGAGTCCCCGATGTCGGACAGCGCGGCCAACGTCTTCATCAAGCCGTCCAATGAGACTTTCACCTTAAGGACACAAAGATAGGAGCCTCAGAGCCAACCAACAGATATTTGCCTCGGAAAATAACGTTGAGTGAATAACAGTATTGACATTTGACAATTGTCCCCCTCGAGAACGTATATGATTTGTTTGGGTGTGGCGTAATCGGAGGTACCTCTCTGAAGTCTTGCTCAAAGTGTCGCAGCTGCAGGCACTGCTCCAGCTTGAGGTGATGTTTGGACCAGAACTGCTCAAAAGCATTTTCAGTCTCATCCAGCTGTGCCAACAACCTGCAACAGACACATATACGATAGAGGGTGTTAACATGTTAGGTATCAATACTATACTATGTTAGGTATCAATTCTATACTATCTAAACTTTGTTTGATATGTAATAACAATATACATCTACAAACTTCTGATTCAAATTTGTTTTATTTTATTACCTTTCCACTGTGGTCAGGTTATCTGATTCATCTGGGTTTAATTTATGGCTTTCTGATTTGTTGGCTTGCTCTTTGATGCAGGACAGCAGGGTGGTTCCTTGCTTCATGGAAAGCTTGAGTTCATCCTATCAATGAGTCAATGACGGAAAATTGATGGAAAGATTACAGAAAGATTACAGTTAAAGGAAAGATCACAGAAGCCTCAGAAGTATCTTACCTCAAACTGACCATGATATAATATCTATCTATCAACATGTGTTGTTGCTAATGAGTAAGATCTCTTTTTTCAGTCTGACCCCTGCCCCCCATTCTGACTGATGGACTATAATCAGAATACCAGTGTGGTTTCATCTAGGCCTCTGTCGCTGTTATATCACTAAAGGTGTGATCAGGGCTTTTCTCACCTTCAGTTTGTTGTGTTTCTCTGTATGGGCACCCAGCAGATCTTTAGTGCATTGCACATCATTGGGAAGTTCTGTTTCTGCCAGATCTGTGCCAAACTTCTGCAGCATTTGGGCTGTGGTTTTCACCGTCACTGCAAAATTCTCGATGGCCTAAAGAGACAACTCACCCGTTGAAATTTATCTGGATGTCTATTTCAATCATTCAATTCTCAGAGACAACAACCATTTAATAAGAACATTTCTGAATGTGACAAAAACAGGCCAAGAGATTGTCTTGAATTATAATTTCATTGGGAAGGAGTGACTGAACTGTGTGACTCACAGTTCTGTGATGGATCCACTGACTGTGGCAATATTCAAGATTTCCACCCAGTTCAGACGTCAATTGGCCTTTGTCGATGTAACCATGCAGGTCAGACAGGGAGTTAAGCATGACAATCTGTAAAAATAAAGAAGTGACATCAAACAAACATGAAAAATGTAGATGCAGCAATTATGACTCACATGATGACTTTATTGTCACAAGATTGTTTTAACTGACTTTTATTGTCACAAGATTTATATAAGGGCCTCGTATATCACATAAAAAAAAGATTACTGTTCTGAAGATTTCAATGATGTCTCACTTGTGGGAGTGAGTTATCTAAAATTCTCAAAACCAACGATCATCATTTGACTTGATAGAAGAATAGAAGATGATTTTACTGATTAACAGTCTAGTACTCCATGTCAACACAACTGCTGTCATACAGTCACATTTTGCCAGTCTGGCATGATATGCTTCGTCAGGGCTCCTTTCATACTTGTCCTGAGAGAATGTCACATGACCCTAGTGAGCCAGGCCCATATTTCAGGAGGCCCTTGAGTCCCTTTTCTTACAGAAAACAAGGGAAGCCAGGCACATTCTAAAGAGAAACTGCAAGGTAACATGACACCAACTGAACAGAGTGGCTGACACCCTTGTATGGAAAACAGCAGGGCCAAAGGGCAACACAATTACGCCAGGCGAGACCAGCAGCTCCGAAAGTTACACATTAACTAGGACAGTCGCAATGATAAAAAGAGCAAGCACCAAAATGATTCCTGTCTACTCAGGACCTCCCATGGCAGGTTGGTCTATGGAATGTAGAACAGATAACTGTGCTCCATATAAGATGAGAGCAGACCGGTGGGACTAAAATAAGCGCCGACTGTACGCCTACGGGACCAGAAAGCGGAGGGGCCATAGAGCAGGGATGGGTCGTCTTATCCACATGACTAATCTCAACAGCACCCCACCCCTCTGCAGATAGAGCTGCCTATCTCTACGCCTAGCACTGGGGACAAGCAGTGTTCTCAGAAGTGAGCTCGATGCCTTTTAAAGAGGAACTATGCAGTTTTCTTCAGCTTCATTTACCTTAACTTAACAGCTTCGGAGTTATTTTCTGGGTTGAATGGTGGCCGTCTCGCGGTCTCGCGATGTAAAAAAATGCTTTACGCCACTACACACATACACGCCAGGCACCGGCTAGAACAAGGTAGCAATGGAGTTTCTCAAACATTCGTCATGGCAGAGCCAGCAAAAAGAAGCAGAAAGCGAGTAAACTGCTGTCGGAGGAACAGGGAAAGATGAAACGGCAGACTGACTGAGTGAGGAGTGTCGTAAAAATATCTACTCTAAGGCTGTAGGGGGAGCTCTGTAGAGAAAACTGCAAGCAAAAAGCATACTGCATAGGGTTCCTGTAATCGGTGGGCTTTTTGAATGACTCTCTGATTGTGTCGCAGCGCCACACTCCTCCTAAACTCATGCTATTTCATCATTCTGGCTTTGACACTGCCCTTGTAATGGGCTCACTAATGTGCAGAGGCACAGCTAAAGAAATTAGATGGTGAGGTGCTAGCAGACGGCAGGAGGGACAGACACAGCCCTAATACAGTGTACTGGGATTGTCCATTTCACCTACAGTAGGTTCATGTGTTGTTTGAAGAAGAGGGCTTTGAAATGGGAGTTTTTCAAAAATGGAGGGTCATCGTACAGTAGCGTGTAATACCTCCTTAATTATGACCGCTGCGCAGCGAAGCACACTGAAAGACCGGGGTGCACGAAACTTGGTAGGCATGTAGCCCCACAAGGATAGCATGGAACCATTGTTTTTCGTTTTGATCCGTCGCCCCCTCCGCCGGACTGGACCCCTGAAAGGAGGGTAGGGCGGACACAGTTTTCTGTGAATATCTTGAGAATTGTAGGGCCTAGGAGGACCACCTTTTTTTTTGTGTTGGTCTTAAGGGGCCATGTTAACCCATCCCATAACCACTCATTTCATGTATAGCGCCACCCAGTTAAAAATGAAAAAGCAAAAATTAGATGTTGTAATCGCAGGTATCTCTGACCTGACATGGTCAAAACTGCACGAAATAGGAAGTGTAGGATCATTATGACACACTCTGAATGCACGCCAAGTTTTTTGGAATTCCATTCATGGGGGGCCATACAATAAATTAATTTATGTGTACATTTAGTGACTGTACACCAACAGTTTTCTGTGAATATCTTGAGAACCGTAGGGCCTAGGATGACCAATTTTTTGCGTATGTTTGCCTCTAGGGGCCATGTTAACCCATTCCATATGCACACATGTGCATAAACAGATACACACGCACACACATACATTCACAGTAATCATACATATGACACACACACACACACACACAGTAGACATATGTACGCATGCATGTACATGCATACACACAGGCGCGCACACAGGCACACACACCAGCACATGCACGCACACACACACACACACACACACACTCACACACACATATACACACACATAAACATAAACACGTACACGCACACATGCACACAATTTAAGAATATATCAGAATTATGAACAGGCAAGATGGGGGTGGGGTTGTATAAAATGTATTTTACATGTGAAATCTATGAACTAATCATGTTTTGGTACCAGTGAGAATTCAGTGTGCATAATGCAGTTCAGTGAGACAGTTAGAATCATACATGCCTTTCACATTTTGTTTTTCAGCCAGCAGCCAGACCAGCAGATACCCTGACTTTGCTGAATTACTGAAGCTAAGCAGGCTTAGTTATTACTTGGATAAGAGACCTCCTTGGAAGAGTAGGTTCCTGTTGGAATTGGTGTTGGTGGCTGGCCAGTAGGTGGCACTCTTCCCTGTGGCCAAAAAACACCAAACAAATATCAATCCCAATGCCAAATATCAATCCCAATGCCCTATTGCAGTGACAGGGACACTGTACTGCAGGAGATGTTTTCCTTTGCATGAATGTTAAATTGAGGTCCTGACTCACCATGGTTGTTAAAGATCCCATGGCACTTATCGCAAAGAGTAGGTGGTTCCCTGATTTGCTGGCTAAATTCCCAACCTGGTTCATTCAATATGGCCTTGTAATCATCCTCCCAGTGTGTAATTGGTTCATTCACTCCTCTCTCCACCTGAAACTAGTGTGTGGTGAACATTCTTGCACATAATGGCTGTTGTGCATTATTCAGATGGGTGCTACTCATTAGTGGTGCTTAGTGAGATTCTGCCCTTCCTGTGAAGCGCTTTGAGTGTCAAGAAAAGTGCTATAACTGTAATATGTTGTTGTTACATTAACCATTCTCACCCCACCGTACCCCTTTTTACTCCTGTTAAATATGTAAGGGATAATGTATAGAACGTCGGTCATTATTGGGAAAATAATTCCCGACAGGGCGAACCGGACCCCGACACGCCAGCGGAGGGGTCTTGCTTCGCCCTGAAGGGACTTATTTTCCCAATAATGACCGGCGTTCTATACATTATCCCGCTTATTTTACGGCTACTTGCCAAAATGAAAAAATAAACTCCACGATATTTCTCTTTACACTTATTTGTTACCGTTTAAATTAGGTGGCTTTTTGCTGAGAAACAAATAGTTAAGCAACACACGCTGAACTTGAATCAAACATTCTTTAGAACACAGCTGATCAACCGTCTGCTTTCACTTTTGAATGAAGTTCCAATGCAAGAAGTGACCGGGCTACTTGCGGAGTGATATGAAAAACTTAAATCAGCAGCACAAAACCCGTTGCCATTGACAGCCGTAATTATATGTTTGCAGCGACTGTGAGTGACTACATTAGCTGGTGCACGTCCATATGTGCACCCACCAGGACTGTACGTATGTTCCCCAACCAAAAACCCTGGTTTAATGGGGACATAAAACAGAAAATTAGGAAGAGGGGGGAAGCCTTCAAATCAGGAGATCAAGTGGAGTATATGCTGGTTAACGACATCCTGGTCTATGGAGAGGAGAATGACCTCATCCTAAACACTGACACGACCAAATAAATAGTACTGGACTTCAGGAAGAAACCTCCCCCTCTACAGCCTCTTATCATCAAAGGGACCGACAGCTACAGATTCCTGGGACTGCAGGTTACATCTGACCTGAGCTGGACTCATAACACCACAGCCACAGTGAGAAAAGTCCAGCAAAGGCTTTATTTAATCAGGCTGCTCAGGAAAGCTGGTCTGAACCACCGCCCCCTCACCCAGGCACCCAGGCCTACAGAGGAATGATAGAGAGCATCCTCGCCACAGGCATCACTGTCTGGTATGGTACCACCACACAGGCAGAGAGGAAGGCTCTGCAAAGAGTCATAAAGACGGCAGAGAGGATCATAGGGGCAACACTTCCCTCCATGGACTCTATGTTTGTGCAGCGCTGTCAGAAAAGAGCAGAGAGAATCATCAGACCCTCACTCCACCCAGCTCACTCTCTGCTCAGACACAAACACTGCACATACTGTACAACCTGAGACACAGCAGAGCGGATAGCATCATCACCCACAGAACACGTTTTTTCAATAGCTTCTTCCCTGCCACAGTCCCCAGCTTCTGGCAGGCCAGGCATGCCAATCAGAGGCCTGGGTGGGCAACGACAGCTCCATCAAGAGCTTCCCCTTGGGTGATTGGTCATTATAACACTAAAACAATAATTCTAATGCTAGCTTGAGACTGAAATTGGACTAGTATCAGAACAAAAACTGCATTTTATGTGTGTTTAATGGACTACTATGTACATATTTACTGTGTTCTCTGGTCATATTCTAATTAAGAAAGTGAAAAATAAACAATATGGTCCTTATAGCATTGCTGAAACAAAACATGTAAGGTGCCTGAGACTTTTGCACAGTACTGTATATTTCTGGGTACTGACTAAAAACCCAGGCTGTAACACATGCATCCATGTCCTGTTCTACAGAAATGATATGACAGAAACAACATTCCAGTGCAACACTAGAAAGACAGGGCAATGTCACACAAAACACACCTTTAGATAACACAGTGGTTAAGGTCAAGGGTCTCTAAATGGAACAGTCAGTACGATGTTAACAATCATCTAAAAGAAAAGCACTTCACCAACTGAAATGTGGCCAACGCTTTGATGGGGTGTGTACTATGTATGTGTGTGAAAGAGACATGAGGAAATAGTCGTCACCTCTACACATGCTTCTAGGTCGTGATGGACGGAAAATGGAATCACTGAAGCATGCTTACCGGTACCTTCATTTTGAAGTCATCCCGGTGCAACCGGATGCCGATATCGGCAATTGTTCTTTGGAGAAAGCGTGAGGGCCTCAACACCAGGACAAGCTGCAGGTTCCCTGGAAATGCCCCCTGTTGGATAAAGATACATTTTCCAAAACAAACACAGGACACCATTCTTTGTCATGTGGTCAGGCTGTCCTGATATCCTGCAGAAAGTTTTCTACTTCTACTACCATACTACTACTATCATAATGTACATTTGAATGCTATCCTCTCATGTCTTCACCCAATAAAATAAACTGTTAAATAAATTGTTATTTTTGTCATTATGAATAATTGTCACTGTCATTGATTGCATCCAACTTGCAGACGAAAAATAGTTCATACATAATCTGCACAAATCTGTATTTATGGCCAAAGCCTCCTTAAGCATTATATATAGTCGCTTACTACAGTAGCTCCATATGGGAAAATCCCCATCAGTTCATGAGTGATTCAGTGATGCCTGAGTGGCATTCATTTCTATCAGTGAGTGTATCAAGACATATGGAAATCTGAGGCACAGCAATGCCCCTTCAGAGAATAGGAGTGTGGAGTGACTGACCGCTATCCTTGCCAGGGAGGCCTTTACTGCACTCCATTTGTCCCTGCGACGATCGATGATGATGACGAAGCCAATGCTAGCAGCATCCAGACTGGAGAAGAGGAGACAAGGGAACAACATAGAGGTTTGGTTCTGAATAGTAGGGGGGCCTATGTGGTTTTTGTAGGTTTCAAATGTTAATTTTGGGAGAGTGGTTGGACTGTCTTCTGGGGTCAATGAACGTGAAGAAAATTTGTCTCCATTTTTTCTCACCTGTTTCAACCCTATTTTTCTCAAATTTTATATTTTACTGTAATTAGCACAATAATTTTCGCCAAGTTGTGTTGTTTTTAACGCAAGTTGTGTTATTTTCAACACATATTGTGTAACAAATAAAAAAAGGAAACAACACAAACTGTGTTCTCCCTATCTAGACACAGAGATGTGTTAAAAACAACACAAGTTGTGTTATTTTCAACACATTTGTTTTAAGAGTGTAGAAGCACTCTCAAAAAACTTTTGGATGTCATCATCAGTTTTCTTTGACATCACTTTGTCTATGGCAGCATCACACACACTGGACAAACATACTACTGTACATCTGGGTCATAACGTCACTTTAATTATGAACGTGATTATGCTCTTGATGGCTTTTGTAGTTAGTTGTTCATTGTGCACTGTTACTGTATGTTCAAAGATGCTGAAGTAGACTGACTTAAGGTCAGTCATGTTGTGGACTTCTCCAGCGTTCAGGCTGAAGCAAACTAGGCTGACAAGCTCAATATCTGATGCAACTATGCCAACATTCTTGCTTTTCAAATTCCTTACCCTCGTCATATCTCTTTTTACCACATTGAGCGTTCACTGACTATGGCTGTGCTGGCAGCATTTGCTGCTGAACGAGTCTCACTACATCAATGGTTCTCAAAGTGTGGGGCAGGTCTGACAGGTGGGGCACGAGGAACAGGAGGAACAAGTTGACAAGGAAGATCATAGATTCAAAACAAAATAGGCACACACAAACATTGGAGTCATAAACAGACATATGAATTAAAACATCATCAGATCCTGTGGACCAAGACGGGAAATGCAAACACAATATTTGAGCATGAACACTTTGCCAGGGTGATTGTTTTGTTGCAGATCATCTGCACAATAACATTGTAATCGTTGGCTGATCTTTAGGTAATCACCATCTCCATACTCTCCTCTCTCATGGACAAAAACAAGAAATTTGGCATATGTCTTTAGTGGGTCATTCATTAACCAGTCCCCACCAATATCTGCCTTCTGACACTGGATACATAGCCCAACATCTGTTTCCTGTGTTGCTGTAGAGAATATGTGTGTCATCACCACAAAGACACACCTCAGCAAAAAGATCTTTGCACTTTGTGCTCTGAAACTCCTTTCAAATGGGTGTAGTCTAGAGCAGCTGACTGAGCAGGCTATACACTCAAGCGCTCTAATAAGCATGAATTGAAGTAATGAAGAAATGAAGTATTATTTTTTTGACAATTTTGAGCATTTTAGACATACTTTCTTGCTACAGTAAATAGTTCACTCGTCATCACCCTAAGAATTGCTTTATAATGTTATATTGAGTATGTGGACCACTTTGGCAACTACCTTGTAGAATATATCTCCTTTTTACCTATGCTAGCCTACAGTACCAGAAATGTGAGGTGTATGGATAAAACGCCAAATTTGACCTTTTCTGAATTTGACCTTTGATTAGGGTCACTAAAACATTCAAGGAAAAAATGGAGACATGCTTTGTTTTACTCTTAAGAATCCCTAGAACCAAGATATAATACTTTCCAAAAATTAACATGTAAATTAATGTGTAAAAACAAATAGGCAACAAGAGTTTAGGGCGAGATTAGGGCACTTAAAGGCGGTGGTAGTGTAGTGGTTAAGGAGCTGGGCTAGCGTGCAGTACTGTAGCCTGAAAGCTGTCGGTTCAATTCCTGGCTTCCACCGTTGTGCACTTAACCCTAAGTTGCTCCAGGGACAATGTGATCCCTTGTAATATAGCTGACATATGTAAGTCACTTTGGTCAAGAAGTGTCTGCTAAATGTAATGTAATAATAAAGGAGAAATCCGGCTAGCTCTCCGTTTCTCAAGGTCACCGAGTCACTATGAAAAAATATGAATACAATCGGTTTTACCTAGCTCGAGTTGCTACAGCCAGGAGCTAACGCAGCCAGACAGCTACAGCGCTACACTCTAGGGGCATGCAAATGGGAGCTCACGGACATGCCCACAGAGTGTAGCACTGTAGCTGCCTGGTATCTGTTATCTGATATCTGGACCTGCAGTGCAAATTCAAATTTGCTAACAGGTTTGTCTGGGTTATAGATAAATATGACAGAGAGAGGAAGAGAGAGAGAGAGAGTATGTATGGATAAAACACCAAATTTGACCTTTTCTGAATTTGACCTTTGATTAGGGTCACTAAAACATTCAAGGAAAAAATGGAGACATGCTTAAGAACTGGCCCCAATGCTCTCTCCTGCACATTAGCATGGGGTGTCGAGTTCTCACATAGCTCTCCGTTTCTCGAGGTCACCGAGTCACTATGAAAAAATATGAATTGGGCAGCCGTGGTTAGTGCTTCGGACTTGTAACCGGAGGGTTGCCGGTTCGAACCCCGACCAGTAGGCACGGCTGAAGTGCCCTTGAGCAAGGCACCTAACCCCTCACTGCTCCCCGAGCGCCGCTGTTGTTGCAGGCAGCTCACTGCGCCCGGATTAGTGTGTGCTTCACTTCACTGTGTGCAGTATGTTTCACTAATTCACGGATTGGGATAAATGAAGACCAAATTTCCCTCAAGGGATCAAAAGAGCATATATACTTATACTTATACTATGAATAGTATAAGTATAAGTATTACCTAGCTTTTTACCTAGCTAGTTTACCTAGCTCGAGTTGCTACAGACAGGAGCTAACAGGAGTTCCTCACACATTTTGTGTCCTGGGCTCACAAATAGGATAAGATAAGATCATACAATTGCTGAAGACTGATCCAGCTGGCTGTTCCTAGATGCAATCTGGTGATCGGCCTCAAAAGAAAGTTAATTAGTTCAAGTTTATCAAGTGTATCGGGTGTCTTCCTAAGGTCTCAGGCATCTAAAGAATCTTATCTCAGAGAAAAGTGAGTGACAGACTCACAAAATCAAAACTAACTTTTGAAAGGTCACAGTGGAGCCACAGGCAAAGAGAAGTTAGAAAGTTATTTAGTACTAGTGAGCCTAATGTCAAAAAAGAGAATGTGAGTTAGAAAGTTATTAAGTACTAGTGAGCCTAATGTCAAAAAAGAGAATGAGTTAGAAAGTTATTTAGTACTAGTGAGCCTAATGTCAAAAAAGAGAATGTGAGTTAGAAAGTCATTAAGTACTAGTGAGCCTAATGTCAAAAAAGAGAATGAGTTAGAAAGTCATTAAGTACTAGTGAGCCTAATGTCAAAAAAGAGAATGTGAGTTAGAAAGTCATTAAGTACTAGTGAGCCTAATGTCAAAAAAGAGAATGTGAGTTAGAAAGTTATTAAGTACTAGTGAGCCTAATAGATCTTAGGCTTTCTATTCGGAAATCCGGAGAAGCCATATTGACAACTTGACCATGCTGAAATGCAGTGGTGGATAGATTCGCTTTTTCATAATCACAGCCTTTTTTATGTTTTAGTCACAAAAGGGGAGAGACAAGAGGGAAAGAAACAGACAGTTTGTCTTGAAGAGAAAGAGAGAGAGAGAGAGAGAGAGAGAGAGAGAGAGAGAAAAGTGCCTTTTAAAGAGTTCAGAGGCAGGTTGACCTGACACAGATACACTCATCGTGTGCAATGGTCTCTTGACATAATCGCTCATTTCCTGGTCATTGTCATATCCTCACACAAGAAGTGATTTCAGACAACATTTCCAGAGAAAAGTTTCACACATTTTGTGTCCTGGGCTCACAAATAGGATAAGATAAGATCATACAATTGCTGGAGACTGATCCAGCTGGCCTCTTAGATCTATACATTTAACTGCAGTTCTTATGAAATGTTCTTTAATTCTATAACCCTAAGCTAATGGAATAAATGCATGGATTGTGGAATACTGACTGTGTACACTATTGATTATAAATCATAACAGTGTGACACACTCACCTTGGAATACTGGTCAGGTATGTGACGACATTCAGGAAGTCCTCATCAGGGACGTCATTAAAGGCAGAGTGTTCTGGGAAGGTGATGATCGGAGCGCCATCTTTTCCTCGCCCCCCTGCACATAAAATGACAAGGCCCTCCTATCACCACCCTTATCAGCATGTCTTTCACACATGGGGCAGCCGTGGCCTACTGGTTAGCACTTCGGACCTGTAACCGGAGGGTTGCTGGTTTGAACCCTGACCAGTAGGCACGGCTGAAGTGCCCTTGAGCAAGGCACCTAACCCCTCACTGCTCCCCGAGCGCCGCTGTTGATGCAGGCAGCTCACTGCGCCGGGATTAGTGTGTGCTTCACCTCACTGTGTGTACACTGTGTGCTGTGTGTGTTTCACTAATTCACAGATTGGGATAAATGCAGAGACCAAATTTCCCTCACGGGATCAAAAGAGTATATATACTACTTACTTTCCAAACTGAGGCATCTTTCCAGTGATAAAGATCATAAGAGCTAGATTACACGCCCCACCTGACCATTAATCGTCGCTCCCTGCTGCAATCAATGAAGACTTAACAAGCTCCTTTATGACAGTAGCTGTAAAGGTAAAGGTCTATTCAGAGTTATCACTTCATGAATGAATACACATTAATAAATACATACACTACCGGTCAAAATTTGGGGTCACTTAGAAATTTCCATTCCACTCCATTATAGACAGAATACCAGCTGAGATCAGTTGCATTGTTTTGTTTTTAATCAAGGCAGCAGTTTTCAGATTACATTATGTGCTTACATAATTGCAAAAAGGAAAATTGGTAAATTTTGTCTATTACGGAGTGGAATGGAAATGTCTAAGTGACCCCAAACTTTTGACCGGTAGTGTACATAATAACATCCACAAAGTATTCCTTTCCTCAGCTTTATGACCAACGTCCAGATGTTCTGCTTCTAGTTAAAACACATGCCTTCAATTATACACAGACACAGATCTTAAGATAATGATAAACTTAGCCACCAGCCAAAAAACAATGCTTCAGAATGTGCATATGCCACGGCATTCAGCACAGTTCAATTGTGAGCTGTGGACCAGAGTCAAATAAATCTAGCTGCATAGTAACACACCACAAGATGGTGATATTGAGCTATAGAATACCTTGGCTACACAACACCACCTTTGAAAAAGAGTGTAAAAATGAAATATAAAGGAAGCCTGAGAAAGTAAATTAAATATTTTCCGTCTAAGACACTACTGTAGCACTACAGTATTGCACTGTATATGAAGCACATCAGCATTTACTGTTTTTACAAACATACTCACACTACTAACTCAGCAGAACAATGGCAATGTTACTCTCATATCTTAGACACCTGAATTCATCAATATGATTTAATGAGTCTATACTTGATATTTATTCGGTCATGCGCGCACGCAGACATACACACACACACACACACACACACACACACACACACACACACAGTGTTTAGGAAATATTACACAGAGTTGACAAGCCAAAGGGAGAAGTAACTGCTGAGTTAAGAATGTGTGAAACATCACTCACACTAACTCTCTCATAGACACAAATACACACACAAAGCAGCAAAGAAATTAATTTGCTGTGACTCAAGAACAGCTATAACTCAAGATGAAACATCCTCTTGTTTAGCAAGACAATGATCAGGACTTATCACATGTGTAACAGCCACAACAGAAAGCTGTGCCATTAATACCTTCAACAACTGTTAAACTACAGGTGATAAAACATGTGATATAGCTATGAAAAAAATAATTCCACTAATAATTCCACAGTGTTTTATAGCTCTAAAATGTCCACAGTCCACAGCCTTCAAGTCACTATGACCCAGTGCTTCTTTCCTGGCATCCTACTTCATGTTTTTACTGAATCAGTCTAGTGCACGGAATGTTTCAAAACACCCCAACATAATTCAAAAAACACCTGTAACTGGTATGAGACCTGACGTTCTGCTAACCCAACTTGTCTCTGAACAGCATGTACCATATATAAGCTAAGGGACTTTTGTACCATATATAAGATAAGGGACTTTTGCATTGTGCAAATGTCTGCACAAAGCTACAACACTACTAATTCTTTAGCAATATTAACACATAATAGCATTCCTATTGTAGACTGTATGTCACCCTTTTTATTGGAAGAGCAACCTTCATTTGTGACCTTCATTGATGAGCGTAAACTAATGTAGTCCAGATTATATTTTCTCAGCGGACATGCAATCCCACAACATCTCTGTCTTCATTAATCTTTTTCTTGCATGATCAGATGCTTTCAATTATAATGATGTCTCCATGACTGTGGCATAAATAGAGAAATATGACACCTTCTTCCCAACCCCCCCTTGTAAGATTACATAACTCTGCAAGCTCTCAAGATCACAACTCCAAATGTCCAGCTGGCAGGGAGCGGGAGGGCCAGGCCAGCCCCGAGTGGTCTGACATGGGTGGGAAGGAATGAAGACGCTCTCTCTATGGAGCTCTCTGGCCTGCGCTCATGGCGTTCCGCCCACAACGGGTCAGCAGAGCCGGGTGCTGCTCTAGCACTGGGAGAAAGAGGCACTTTCTGCCAGTCTTCAGCAACCACACTGCAGTCAGCACTCACTGCACTCATTTGGCTGATGCTGTAGAAAGCCACGCTCCAAGCAATACTCAGCCCTTACAGATCTGTCACTGCTCTATCCCAAGGAAGGGTCAATATGACATCAGTATATGTATGCCATCGGAGGTATGTAATAATCTAACCAGAGCTGTAAGCTCAGTAGCTAGAGATAGAGAAAAGCATCATTTGAAAAGGTGAATATAAAGTGTTAATACAAGTATACCTACTGAGCCATTCAGTATAGTATTTTCAGCAAATATTATTATGACATTAAGAGGTTACTACTAAAGAGTGATGACGTAGGATTGTATTATTAAAACAGCCTGGTGTTTCAGCTAATCGACTGCTCCTTGGACAGACGGACCAACAACAAACATGACCTATGACAGCGGCAGAGTGTTTTGGAAATCTTGTCCTCAGCTGGAGTGGAGTGCACACTGATTTATAATGAGGAAAGCATATACCACAGAGTAGCCCTGAGCACTCTGAGAACACCGGTCATTCTCTCCAGGTTATGTTTCAAGGCAAATCAGCACCTAAACAGACTCAATCTATGATATACTTTGAAGATGGCAACCTGCATAAAAGTATCAACACCATGGTTTCCAATTCTTTATACAAATATATTAAGAACTGTCACTTGTCCAACTGTCTTGAATTGTAGCCCATTTGTGAAATATGTCTGGCTTTCAATCTTCTTGTCATGTACTCTAATAAGTAACACCTAATTCCCACAGCCTGGGGGCACTGGGAGAGGAAACCTAATGTTAAGGGCCTGAGCTTGAGCATCCAACAGCTAGCCATGAGGGAGCAGGAAGTTATTAGCAGGCATTAGCATTGATTAGCAGAGATGATGGCAGATGTCTGGTCACTTATAAATGGCCTTCTCAACAACCAAAGGTCAGATAATGGGCACTCCCATCAATAATGTGAAAAATAACCCGTCTGGTAAGTCGCAAGTAAGCTCTCTGTTCTTGTACAATGTTGAGGGTCGAAGAGAATATTCAGACTAACTTGACTGACATATCAGCCAAGTCCAGCAGTCTGATGTAAAAACCGAAACACCCACAGACAGACAAAAGTGCATATTTTTAGAAATTAGATATCACTAACTACATGCTAGATGCACAGAGGTCACTCACAGTGCAGGAGTCACTCTATACCCAGAACCAACACTAGAATCTACAAATAAGTGCAAATGTATTACTTTCCACAGGGAAGTAATAATGGATGGATCATTTCCCTTACACAAATTTTCTGGCAAACAGTTGCGGTTAACTTTTGGCAATGTTGCAGCAAATTTGCAGCAATGCCATTATGCAAATTCGGTGTTTCACTAGAAGATCACTGGATGTTTGCCATTATTGGCTAAGTGTGATGGCAAATCACTGGTGAACACATTTGCCACTTGTGGCAAACTTCTAATTGTTGATGGAACTTTGCTGGAAATTTGCCTTTGGCCAACATTGGCAAACTTCTGGCAATATTTTCTAGTAAACTCATTTGTTTCCCACAAATTACCCACAATTTTGCTGCAAATCTGCCGCAAACATTTAATTTTTGTAAAGGTTATGAGACATTATAAGACACTGAGAACCTGAAAAGGACGAGATCGAGGACAAGACATACACACTCTTACCTGATAAGAGGGCAAATTTCCTGTGAAGCTGCTCAATAATATCCACTGCCAGCAGCGGCCTGATCTCCTGCTGCATAATCTCATCTGGAGAGAGAGAGAGAGAGAGAGAGATAGATAGAGAAAGAGAGAGTGAGAGAGAGAGAGACAGAGTGAGAGAGAGAGAAAGAGAGAGATAGACACAGAAGTGAAAACGAAAGTAGAGAAAATAGAAGGATCTTAGTCAGCATCACACAGAAAATAGGGAACAAATGTCAAGCATTGAATGAATCAACCTGAGAAATCTGGAACAGTACATAAAGGAGTGTAGGGCCTTACTGAGATGCATAAGCAATGTGCAACATGATCCCAGCTGGAGGAAGAGAGCAAGCACTGGCCCACAGAGTTGACAACAAATCACTGGACAATATATAGGACATACTGGGAAACTATGTGTCAGGCACACATGTATAATATATGTGGAAAGAGGTCATTCTGTGGTTGGAAATGGACATTTTCAAAAAGGCCATCCATTCTGGGGAGACATTTTCCAATACGATGCTGTTCCTCACAGGGAAGACCCTCACAGGCAAATACAACTGGACATTGTGTTTTTTATGGGAGTTCTATCTCAATAATGTCCATTCGAACAAATCACTCTTTCTTCCCATTACCCTTAAGCTTGGTGGAGGACGTTAGAATGGCTTGGTGAGGATGTTGGGGGTGGGGTGGGTTGGAGGGGGTTACTGTTACAAGCATTCTTTGCTGTAAAGGCAAGGGGTTGCCCTGCAGCCCGCTGCACTCAGGGACTAAATAATGGCTGACAAACCCTCTTCTGTGTGTGTGGATAAAAGAGTGCATTAACACCGGCCACACTTCATCGCGGGCTGAGCGAAGCCTTGCGAACAGCAGACAGAGAGAAAGAAAGAGAGAGAGAGATAGAGAGATAGAGAGCGAGAGTAAGACAGATGGAAACAAAAGGTCTGATCAGAGAGATGGTCAGCAAAGACTAAACCTGTACTTCTGGGTTGCCGAGTAACAGAAAACATAAACAACATAGATGGTGATGATGTGAAACAATCAGCAGGGTGATTTTCTTATGGCAATGTTCAGATGAATTAGCCTAAGGGTTGTTTTTTTGTTGGGGGGGGGTACTTTGCAGGAGCAATGGCATAAGTGTGTGTAAACAGTGCATGACAGTGGCATCCACCACTGTCTCCAATCTGTCTGCTCCACCTTGACCATGAAGCCCTCAAGAGGAAGCGTCTTACACACATAACACAATGATCAAATGCACTGTGGAATGCTTTGTAGCACAAACCCTCACATGTACCCTCAGACACAAACACACGTACACATACGCACATGCGCTCACACACACAAACACCAAAACCAACAAACACTATGTTCAAAAGGAAGGAAGACTTGCGTCAGGGAACATACTTAAGACTCCATTTACTGCCTATATCCTCGAGCTTGACACACACATTAATCATGACGGGGCACACGACTAAGCACAGGAACCAGAGAGGATCCTGAGAGCACAGATCACAGACACAGGCTCCTAACTCATCTCCCTCCGATGGGGGCTCCGCTCCACATGGATAAAAGCAATGTGTGGAATGTCCAGCAGGTGGATATTTTTGGGCGTACCTTTGGCATACTTATTGCAGTTGCCAGTGGTAAGCTTCTAATCAGACATGGTTTGATTGTTTCAGTAGGAGGGCACAGAGATGGAGGCGCCAAAGCCTACAGAACCCACGCCCAACCTTAGAACTTGAGTCCCACCGACTCCAATAACATGCATTGTTAATTGCCACAGCAAACTGCTGTGGACTTGGCGCAGTCCGCAGATTCTGCCGGCGACACACAGGGACCCAGCAGATTAGCGCCATGGTAACAGAGCGGGGTGCTGCTGTGCTGCTTTCCTTGATGGGGTAAGACTGCTCACCTCGGCCTCGTCAGATTCCTCCATCTGTCTCCGCTCACCACACAGGAAGTAATCTAAGCCCTCACTGTCGCACACTGCCACCTGCTAATGTATGGAGCTCTTCACAGCCAACACTGAGGAGCCGTGAGTGAGCGACTCGTTTCACGCAGGATAGGCTATAAAAACAAGATAAAGACATGATAAAGAATACCAAAGTGAAAGCACCTGTTACCTAATAAAAGCTGCTGTAATTGACTTTTTGACCTGTGGTCTGGTGATCTCAGGATCTGTGCCAAGCTACTGAAGAAATTAATGCTATGGACTGTTTTCTTAGACCAAGACTAAAATATTTAATTTTGTCTGTACCGTTATATTCAAAATAAAATATGAGTGTTTGATTTTAGACAACTGAGTAATGAAGTTTAGCCACCATACCAGTAACGTTAGTGTTTTCCTTTCAGTATTATAACCTATATTATATAACTGTTTAAAGGATATGTGGTTCAAAGCCATCTGTGACTTTGATGATTCAGGTATTTGTCTTAACCATTGTTTGGACACAAAAGTGGCTTATTTTGACTATTTCACCAAGCATAATAGTCTTCATCAATATCAAAGGCCACTATGTTCTAACCCCATGTTTAATGCATACATATACATACGTCCATACATGTCTGCTGAGGTGTTGAGGTGATACAATTTTTAAAGTGGAGAATTTTCTATGACAAAAAAGTCTTCACTGAGAATGTTATTGTAGCCTACTGTAGAATCATATTAAGTTGATAATAAATTAATTGAGACTGGCTGACTGCCAGTTTACTGAAAGATACCGTTATACAATCTTCTTGTTATGTAGAATTGGTAATGGTAAGCACCAGTATAAAGATGGTCACCACTCTCTTTCAGTATACAGAGACCTTGTATTTTTGCTACAGAAAAGTCAAGACCAAATTGAACCATAATATTTTTACAAATATTAGCTTTTAAGCATTACAGATTGGGGAAATTAAATAAGGGAAGAGGCAGTGTGCAGATTGTGAAATGACAGTGAATCTAAATGTTTAAAACGGTCTTTATAAAAAGTGTGTTTATCATCATTTGCACACATTCACGTTTGAATTCCAAATGCATAAAAAAGATGAAAAGATCTATCACACAGAGTATTGGGAAGAACAAGGCCTCTCACATGCAATACGAAACTTATTAATACAAATCTGTCTAAATGGAAAAGGCACAGAGCTTGTTATGCATCTGATGAGAACTTGGAAAAAAAGAGAAGAGAACCTGTCTCACTCTACCACCCTAATGAAAAAAAGATACGTTCCACAAATCGCACTGTGTCTGTGTCTACAATGTCTATGATGAACACACACATGTTTATGTTTCATCCATGACCTCATTGGCTCCATGGCCAACATGTGGCACACAGCATACCATATCAGTTCTACAACAAGGCTATAAACATCACTGACAATGTGAAAACCACATCACACAAGCCATGGAACACAACGGCTGTTCTTACAAAAAGTGGCATTTTCATTTCTTCCACACATTCACAAGATACCCAACTGAGATACTTTTGTCTGAGATAAATAACAATGTAACAGTGTCATCAACAACTGCAAAATTTCTTGTGCCATATTGTTTCTACCTTGTCCTCGACTTCCACAAATTTGCAACCCTTTGTTTTGATTCGGAATAAAGTTGCTGGCTGGAGACATGTTTCTTTAACAGAGTCCAGCTTTGTTTGTTCATGTGAGCTCACCCAATCTTCCGTGACAGCCGGCGAGCTAGGGCTGTACGTCTTACCTATGACTGGTCTCGTTCGCTTCACCGCGGCTGCTGGAGTGAGGACAGGGAGGGGGGGCTCAGGACGTCCACCGGAGGAAAACATTCCCGTCCTACAGCCGAGCGCTCATCATCACTTCTGCTTCTGCCTGAACCTCAATCCTCCTCAGACAACTTCCTGAAAACGCAGCAGCTGTGACAGAGCCCTGGCTGGAGAGACATTCTTGTGGCGAGTCATGCGTCTTTGGTCACTTTTTCCAGTTCCTTCAACTGCTTGCTTGCCTTAGTTCCTCCAGCCTTCTTAGCTTAAAAGCGAGCACACACACACACACACACACACACACACACACACACACACACACACACACACACACACACACACACACACACACACACAATCTCAGCAGGGAAGGCAACAGCAGCCGAGCGACCTATCAGAAGTCTGCAGCCGACAGGGAGCACACGCACCCTCTTGCTCTCTCCCTCAGAGTCTCTCTTTCTCCCACTCTCTCTGTCTCTTTCTCTCCTGCACTCTCTCTCTCTCCCGTCGTTGTCATGAGGCAAGCAGTAACTTTTTTCTCCATGGCAACTTGATGGGATGTTAGAAGGATGATGTTCTTTAAAAAAAATGACAATTGGAGTGTACGTGCCCCCCACCTCTACTGCTTTAAAGTCATGTGCCCCCCGCCCCTACCCCAAACACACACACACACACACACTCCACCCATCCCAACCCCCACAGCACTCTCCCTGGATGAATGAGCTTGACCATTAAGCCTATTACTGCCGCTGCCTGGGAAGACAGCACTGTTTATGATCCAGAAGGAAGTATTTCCCCAAACACCGGTGTCCACAGACAAGGCATTGTATGTAAAATAAGCCCATTTTTCCTTCCCATTGTACATTAGGTTTACAGAACAGCCAGAGTCCTGGGAAGCAGCCACGGAGACTGACCCTGTTTGATGGTTTGAAATTGTGACAAGGCCACCGCAACAATAGAAAAGGTCTCTTCTAATGACCCAACCTTCGTGGTGTGAGGCGTTTCATTATATTACCAGACACAAAACATGATAAGATCTCTCACTGTATGGATGGCATACAATTGGGTGCATCTGTGAGTTTTTATTAGGATGTGAAAATTCCACAAAAGCCAGTATTTTCCCCAAAAAAGTGTAGCTGTTAAACCACCATATGAAAGGTGTTATTCCAGATCAGGAGGGGGACAAATGGATCGGCTTGACTTGTTCTGATGAGATAATTAGTAGAAAGGCTTAATCACTTGGCCCATCTCTGGCCTTTCGGCTGTGAGAGAGAGGATCAGCAAGTGCCGTGCCCAAGCACCCCAGTAAGACTCTCAACAAGCAGCAGCGCTCGGCCCATTGCAGCACTCTGGGGCCAGACAATGGCGCGTTCTGTTTCAAAGTTGCGTAACAGCCCCACCATGCGTGTGGACCGAAATGGAGACAGGCAATCAGAATAGGCACCTTAATAAGCGATGGGTCCTCGTGCTCCTGCTCTCAATGCTGAGGTAATCAGAGGACCCTTGATGGGGTTCAACATCCTAACAGACACATGCACACACAGACACACACACACACAACACTATCCATACTACACAATTTGTGCAGTGTTAAAGATTACATACAATGGATGAGCAGATGGATGGACACACACAGAATGAAGTATTTTTCCTTGTTTGCTGATGTAAGCATGCTCAGGTGCTATTGTACAAGCCCATTTACAACCCTATAATTACACATTCCATTCATGTCATCTTTAAGACATGTACACACATATACATGTCGATATAAAATCATTCATTTACATGCTCATTTTTTCTCCCTATCGCTCTCTTTGTCTGACAGTCTGCCTATCAATCTATCTGTCTGTCTCTCTCTCACACACACACACACACACACTCACACACACACACACACACACACACACACACACACACACACACACACACACACACACACACACACACACACACAGTCACACTCTCTGTCATCCCGTACTCTGTCACAGACCACTCATCGCCCCCTTCATGTAGGTTCAGTGCTGTCCGCCTCTGGTGACAGTCCGAGACCTCTGGGCAGAAGTTCACCTCAGCAGGGGAATGTGTCCTCTAAAAATAGCTAATGGCTCCTGAGGCGCCCCTCCTAATCAATGGGCTGAAGGAGCAGGGGCCCAAACAAAGCCTCCCCTTAGTTAGCACACAGACACCAGGGCAGCCCCGGCCATGTGATTCACAGCAACACTCAACCAGTGCAGGCCTCAGTCTTATGATACTCCCCCTCTCCAGGAAGAGGGAGAGAAACAGAGAGAAAAGTGGGGGGGGCAGTAACACAGGACAGGATACAAGGACAAAAACCATGTACGTGTACCTGCACAGCACACACATCTCATGACACAGAGGAGCTCAGAGGAAACATCACCACTGACAGGATCACACACACACACACACACACACACACACACACACACACACACACACACACACACACACACACACACACACACACACACACACACACACACACACACACACACACACCAGCCAGTGCTCGAAAGACACAGAAAATCTAATATAAAACAATCTAAGCAAGTGACCCTGTGAGACTTTCAGACTGGGCAAAATCCACAATGGCAACTGCACAAAATCATGCTTTCATCTTATTTCTATACTTGACAACACATTCTCCTCATTATAAACACACTGGCTTTATTTAATAAAATGCCTTGGCAACAACTGCATAAAGTAAGCCCATGTACACGGCTTAGGTCTGTTCATAATACAATCACATCCAGGTCTTGTGGTCTTAATTTTATTTCATACTAATAATTTCTTGAGAGCCACTGAACATGTGGTCACTCTACATAAAAGCTACTGGCAAAATGAGAATCCTGTGTTTCATGCTCAGAAGAAGCTATAAAAGGGAGTGAATGATCTTGGGAATAGGACTTGCATGTATCCACCCCCCACCTGCCCCAAAAGACTGGACGCATACTGTGTGGGCAGGAAAGGTACTCAGTACACTAGCCACGCTTACATGGACACTTCTATTCCGATTAGAAATTGAATAACGGCTTAATCGAAATACAAATGGTCATATAAACACCTCAATTGGAATGAAAATTCTTGATTCCGAATGAACACCTATGTAGACGGTCATTCAGATTGACTGCTGTATCTTCTCAAGAAAAAAGTAGGCAACAACAGCTATTCCGATCAAAGATTCTATAACACTTGAGAGCACCTGATTGGAATAGAACGCACCCCATGTAAACAGACGGCACGGATTTTTCAATCGGAATAGTTTAATTGGAATGACAAAAAAACTGTCCATGTAAACATGGCTACTGACACACACACAGAGACACACAAAACAAAAAAGCAAACTAATGTCAAGCAGCGTGGGAATGAATCTCTGAATAAATGTCATCAATCAACACTTATTGTACTCTGCCCCAATGGAAAGAAACTACATCATTATATCACCAAAATAACATGCAGTCATCTCTCCAACTTAGAGGCAGACAGCCCTTGGCTGATGACATTTAAATGCAATCAGAATTTAGCATTCAAACCCTGCTTTATCATTTAATTTAATATTTGTCGCAGTGTGCTATTTTGCTCGGATACAATTTCCAGGAGAGCAAGCCAAGCAGGACCAAAATAATAGGATGGCTCAGCCTCAGCCTCATTTATCTGTGAGCAATGCAGTAGTGGTCCAGCACAGGAAAGAAATGAGGAAGAAGTGAAGTGAGTAAGCAAATAAAAAGTTACAGGAACCTGCAACTATGGCCACAATCATCTCACAATAGATCTAGTAGAAAAGTGAGAAGAAAATCAGTGTGCTGCCTCCAAATCTAGGATTCTTCTGGAGAAGAATCCTCGCATCCTTTGTAAGTGAGAGTTATTGGGTGTTGGTGACCCACAAACAAGTCCCTGGGAGACAGAGTGGTGCTTTACAAATGCAGTGCTTTGGAATGTGTCCACTGAGCCAGGCATATGTTTCGGAAAGCCCAGGTGGCTTTGATTACGGTGGGGGTGTTATTGAAGGGTTCCCCCAGGAGCGCCGGCACTTTTGAAGCCCCCTTGAAGGACAGAAAGCCCTGTGGCTACACTGAAACATCTCAGCTGGAGTACAAACTTTCCTTGACACACTTAACTCAAAGAGAAATATCCATGGGAGCTGTAATATATAGATCTAAGGGAACATAGACTGTGTGGGTCATATGTTATGACATCATCATAATGGCTGCTCCTGAGGTTACAGGACAAGCATGGCTGCCTTGAACAGCACACAATCTTTTTTCTCCCTGTTCTCATTTCTTACAAAAAATGCAAAATTCCTGCTGAGTAGCTAGTGAAACTGTTCACTTCACAGCACAACAGGAGTTGCACTACTACCACACAGCTAATGGATAAAGCATTGTGTTGATGTGTTAAAGGAACATATTCTGCATCTGTGTGATCATCTGAACATTGTCAGACTACTTAGCCACAAAGACTATCCACTGTTTCAGTTCAACTCTGGCACCAGGGAAATTAAGAGATGACTGCCCCCTTTCTTCTCCTCTCTGCCAGGGTACAAGACAGAACAAGAATGGGAAGGGCAGCCCATGATAAAATGTCTATTAACACAGTTCCACAAAGGAATGTGGAAAAGGCCCTGAACCCTGTTTAAAAATGAGCCTCGAAATAAAACAATAAGGTAGTCATACAGGGAGAGAAAAGGGCCAGATCAAATGCTCAAGGAATGTTAAAGGGGTGGTTCAGGATTTTGGACATAGGACCTCATTTCCAAGTAAGCAAGTGTGATATTTATCAGTGGAGACCGTTTTCAACACGTTTCATCCAGTCCTTCTAATTGCAGAGTTCGCAGGTGCTAGGCTAGCGTAAGTCAACGGTATGTGCTAGCCTGCCACTAAAAACAGTCTTACCCACTCCAAAGTACACCCAAGGCCTAAAAGTCGGAAAAAGGCGGAAAAAACAAAATCCTAATAAGGTGGATTGTAAAAGATATAAGGAAGCATAAAGGTTTTTGACAGTTCTACATCCAGTATAATGTGCCAAGCATGTGTGAGTCATCACACCTTACTGGAGGTGGATAAAAGGGTCCTGATCTCTGCCTGGATCAGGCAGCTAAAAGGCCGAATCTGACAGAAACATACTCAAAGCCCACTGTTCATAATTTTGATTTTGTGTTATGGCCTGTATGTTTGGAGAATACATTCTGCCTTTTTTATTTTTGCTGTATGTCCTTTCAGCTGGCAAGATCTTTAGTGCTGGACAGTGCTGGTGGTCAGTTCACTGTAAACACAGCATAGAAGAGGATAATTACACTAGACAAAAACATCCTGCCCTGAAGCAATGACAACAATAACAACAACAACAACAGCCTGAAACACAACATCCGCACAACTGAGACAGAGCACACTACAGGTGGACAGTTCTCTCTCCAGATGGCCAGGCTGGAAACAGCAGCCAGCGCTCTGCACATGCTTACCAAATGTAGTCTTCTAATGGTCTTGGCTGCCCTACTTTTAGGTGTATCATCCATCCTTTTTTCATTGATTTCTTTTTTCTGAGCTGTGTGCTCAGACCTTGCGGAGTGCTTAGCTGGACACAGAAGCAAGTGAGAAAGCATACTTACAATAGAACCATATACACACTTAACAGTATACAGGGCTGGAGTGAGCGAGTGTCAGACAGACACACCCAAAGCCCTGTTTAAGAGAGGAGAAGAGAAGGAGAGGCTTGTCATCTATGTCTTGTTTATGCTAGGAACACAAATTGGACAGAATGGCCAGAAAATGCCTGGCACATGTCTCCTGCCCAGCAACAGCTACACAGCAATCCGATACAGTCACATCTCTGTGGCTCACTGTATCACCATAAAGCAGCAGTAGCAGTAACAGCAGGAGACTCAGAGCCTCCACTCTACACGACTACCACAGCAGCTCCAGGCACACCCCAGACTACGGAGCACTAGATGGAGGAGGCTACACACACGCACACAGGCACACACGCACGCATACTTCTCTGGGTGGCGGACTCCGTCTCCCGGCACACGCCCAGGAAGCGGTGGTAGGACTCCATCTCGCCGGCAGAGATGCGCACCGTGGAGAAGGAGGCTCCGCGCGAGCACTCCCCGCATGCCGGGCAGCGGGAGGGGAGCGTCTGGTAGCGCGGCGACGACGAGACGTCCATCCCGCAGCAGAACGCCAGCAGCTCTGCGTGCATGCTGCCACCGACCGCACAGCGCCGGCTCGCTCTCCCTCTGAGTGTGAGTGTGTGTGTGTGTGTGTGTGTGTGTGTCTGTGTGTGTGTGTGTGTGTGTTTCTCTGTGACTATGTATGGCAGTATGACTGAGTGTGGATGTGGGTGTATTCTGTTTGTATGCAGGTGTGTGTGTGTGTGTGTGTGGGTGTCTGTGCTGGTGTGGCTGCTCGTCGGTGTAGAGGCGTGTTTCTCTGTGTCGGTGTATGTGTCCACCTGAGCATGTGTTCAAGAGCAGCTTCCCGGCTTGACAGCCTGCGTAAGCAGCGCCCAGTTTAACCAAGGTCAGAGCCAACCAAGGAGAGAATAGAGAGGGATCAGAGAGAGAGAGCGAGAGATAGAGAGAGAGAGGGAGAGAGAGAGGGAGGGAGGGAGGGATCACTCTCTCAGCCTAAGTCAATTATTGCCGCTGTCAGATGCTTCCCCCCGCACGGGATTTATTTACGGCAGCCAGGCGGCACCTGATAGTGTTGGCGAGTGTGTGTCTGTGTCACTTCACCACTCTACTCCACAGCTCATTCACATTCACACACAAACATACTGGCCACAACCTGTCACAACCCCACAATCCCTATCACAATCCCAATTGTCTGTCTCACTACAGAAAATATTCCTATACCCACAGACTCACACACACAAACTCTCTCTCTCTCTCTCTCACACACACACACACCATACACACACAATATAGACAAAAGTATTGGGATGCCTGTCATTACGCCTACAGCAACTTCAATGATGTGGATTGATGTGGGTAGGATTTCCACAAGATTTTTTAAGTTTCTGTGGGAATTTTTGCCCATTCATTCAGAAGAGTATTTGTGAGGTCTGGCACTGATGTTGGACAAGAATGCCTGGATCACAATCTCTCTTCTAGTTCATCCCAAAGGTGTTTGATGCTGTAGAGAAACCTGTTCTCTGTGGGCCAGACCAAACTCGCCCAGTGATGTCTTTATGGACGTTGCTTCGTACACTGAGGTACAGCCATACTGGAATTGAAAAGGGCTTCCCCAAATTGTTCCTATATTGAGTTAGAAGCATATAGTTGTCCAAAATGTCTTGGTATTTGCTTTGTCTTGAAGCATTAAGATTTTCCTTCACTAACAGAGGCCAGCCCCTGAAAAACAACCATTATGACATTATCCCTCCACCAGCATGTACACAGTGCACAAAGTAAGGTCCACAAAGATATGTTTAAGTGATTTTGTTATAGAAGAACTGACTGACTCGCAGAGAACAGTGTGTGTGTGTGTGTGTGTGTGTGTGTGTGTGTGTGTGTGTGTGTGTGTGTGTGTGTGTGTGTGTGTGTGTGTGTGTGTGTATGTGACACAACAACAATAGCTAGCATAAACACACACAGCAAGAGTGAGAGACCAGATGGAGTGTAGTCTACGCTGAACAATTGATTCATTCGGAGTCATCACAACAATAAGCACTCAACAGAATGCACACACTCTCACACACACACACACACAAAGCTGATGCAGAAACACACATGCCTTTATACTGCATCCACAGATCGGCCATTCTGCTATTGTCTCTTTGTAAAATCAATATCTCTATAACATGACACCCTGCATGTAGAAACAAACAGACGCTCAGCTCATCACCACAACGCAAATCCCCATGGTGCACTCTGGTCTACGCCATTTCACCCAGCACTGTAATACAGCAGTCACATCATTAACCAGAAAACATCAGTCACCAGGCAGAGAAAACCGCCAAGCATGTGTCTGTGGTGGCCACAGCAGAGCCCCCTTATTCACTGGAACCAGAGCTCAGGCTGACTCTGTTCACACACACACACACACACACACACACACACACACACACACACACACACACACACAGCTAGCAGCAACTTACACATTACTGAGCTCATCCTGAAGAGCTGCTACGGCCGGCGCTCCGGCCACGGTCCAGTGAACTCCCCAGTCCTGTCCGTCCAGCGACCTCTTGCTGCACCTCTCTCCCCTCACTGTGTGTGTGTGTCTGTGTGCTGTTGTGTGTTCAATGCCGACTCCCACGGTCACTTTGTATCCAAGCTGGTGGTCCAGCGGAGCTGACTGGCATGATGTGTGTGTGTGTGTGTGTGTGTAAGAGAGAGAGAGAGAGAGAGAGAGAGAGAGAGAGAGAGAGAGAGTACACAAATATCCTCAACAATGGCGCAAGGCTTCAGGGGCTTCCCTTTCCTCTCCCACCCTGCCAGGCATTTATCAACGTGGAGAAGCAGAGGGAGAGAGAGCGTGTGGCCGTAAGTCCATCAGGAACTTCTCACAAAGAAGAAACTGCTCCTTCCCAACCTCGTCCCACCCCCTTTTCACCGCCCCCCTCCTGACTCCCCGTCTCTGGCATTCTCACCCCTCCCCTCTTTGGTGGGGGGCTAAGCATCATGTGAGACCTTCTGAGCTTTGGGCAATAGTATGACTTGAACAAGTTAAAAACTACAACCCGCACTGTGGCCAAGCGGTGCAGTCTGTAAAATATGTCAAACGTTAATGTCAGTGTTATGAGTGCATGTATTGGGCCTTGATATACTGAAGGGGCGCAACGTGAAGCTTCTCTTCAGCCAGAGTAAAGGGAAAATATCAGGGAAAAAAACAACAGTGACTGCATTCCCCTTTCATATAAAAGTGCCTCGGAAAGTGCTGAGCATGCTTTCTTACCTACATTCTTGAGGCTGGAGGTTTTCCAGAGTGTGAAACATCAGCAGTTAGAGCAAATGAATCCATATGAGAATGCAAAGCCCACAGCTTGTCTTTTGGTACAGTGTTTACAATGTTTCCTACCACTGTCTCATGACAACACTGTTTTTATAATAAAACAGAACAACACTTAAAGGAACCGTATGTAAGATTGTGGCCAAAACTGGTACTGCAATCACTTTCAAATTACTGTAGAGCGGTGTATCCTCCCCCTCCCCCCTGACTAGCAGAACTGGCATCATGGAGGGTGGTGCATCAGGCCAAAACGCAACATGACAACATCAACATCAGTTGAGGAATGCAACTTCACTTTTTAAATGACAATATCCTGGCCGCACTACTGTTGTCAGTGATATAAGTATTTAAAATGAACATGATTTCTTAATGTCTAGTGACATATCAGGGCCATTTTATGATTAATAGAAATATATTTCTTACATACGGTTCCTTTAAGTAATAGTTTTTAAGTAAAAGTTTAAATAATAATGCCACTTCGATATTATGATTTTCTGGACATTTTCTCTTACTGGAAGCTTTTACATTTTAATTGAATGACCTTGTTGAGAGTCTTTGAAATCAACCGTCCGAGATTACGTCATTCAGAGACAAACACACATTGTGCATTTTTAAAAACCTACTTTTATTTTCCTTTCCAATAATAATCAGCTCTTATTATGGGTTGTGTAAGCAGATATAATGAAGCAGAGACACGTGTGGATGGAGTTTGGAGGTTACACAAGCTGCCTTTGTAGGACACAAACCCTTTGCCAAAACGGGACGAATATTCTCCCCAACAGGGTGAGGGGAAAGGCTAAAACTCATCACCTCGCACCTCGACCTGCCACTGAACATTCATAAGCCCTGAGAAGTACCAGGGCCCCTGTCCATCTCCAGACACACTGAAACTTTCAAGGCTTTCCAGCAATGCTACCCCTGAGGCTATGCATGTTATTTGTATCATTGCCTACAACATACTTTGTGTGACCCTATCATTAGGATGGAAACCAGAGGTAACGGCAACACAATGCCTGTCCAGTACACAATAGACTAAAGATGTGTGCATATATGTATACAAGTGTATGGGATGGAATTAACCAATCATACCAAGGCAATATAGCACTGAAACAAATGGCCCTTTATATACATTTTGGAGTTTACAGACAATAAGGCAGGTCAGACTGACAGCATACAACTGTTTGCTTAGCTTTTAAATAGCATTTACTGGAACAATGCTACACCAGTGAATTCAAGGGCAACAGAAACCTGCAGATGAATCAACTCTAGGGATGACCAACAACACACCTCATAGTCACTTTCTCCAATATGGGATTAAAGCTCATGTGAGTATTTTTATAGTAATCTTAACATACAGGGATGAGTGTGCGCTGTGTGTGGTAATCTGATTACAGCGCAGTCTATTTAAAGGAGATCTCATGGACACCAGCGGTAGGAAAGGTGTTTACCTCCCCGTGCAGTGCAGACAGGAAGTAGACATATACAATCTGTTACAGTGACTTCAAAAAGCAATGAAAACGACAATAAATACTTATAAGGGCATAATTAATTAGCCTTGTGAGACCATCCTGATCTTGCGAGCTCCATTTTATTTTACTTGCAGATCAGTCTGGCTATTTGCGATGAAGAAAATTTGGAGCCGTTCACCAAACGAACAGCCAATCAGCGTTGGTTTTGAGGCAGGTTTAGATTAAGGGTAGCCTAGCTTGTGGTATTTTCGTCGAATGAACAGAAATGCACTGAAGAAAGAGTACATTGTATTCAAAGGTTTTGAGGTTCTGCTTGTCTGTCTCCGTCTGTCAGTTTAGTCTGCCAACCATCTTAGCCTCTCTTTCACACCCACACACTCCAGGATGCCCCAGATAAGAGCACTCTATGGGTCAGATTCAAAGGTGTGTGTGTGTGTGTGTATATGTGTGCATGTGTATGTGTGTATGTGTGTGTGTGTGTGTGTGTGTGTGTGTGTCTGTGTGTGTGTGTGTGAGGTGTGTGTGTGTGTGTGTGTGTGTGTGTGTGTGTGTGTGTGTGTGTGTGTGTGTGTGCTTCTGTGCCTTTATGAGGGAGTATGTGTGGGAGGACTGCTAAAAGGTAAGAGCAGGATTCATAAAGAGGGAAGAAGAGGAGGACAGCAGGCAAAGAGAGGAGGAGAGGAAGAGAGGAAGAGAGAATAATGGACTGGGCCTCTCATTCCTCTCAGCCATTAGCGGAGTAGCATTAGCCTGAGTGTGAGGCCCACACAGACACACACTTCATCACGCAACACACACTGTAATTGCATCTCCCCTTGTACTTTAACCCAACCAGTGTCTCAGATCATGGGACCTATGGAGCACAAAGTCATCTCAGTCAGGTCATATTCAAACTGAATTACAACAAATTACACACCGCAGTGAGGAGATATAAGGAGATATAAACAAATACTGTATCACCATAACATGATCTGAAGTAAATCCACTTTTCGAATTCAGATGAACCTGTTTATATAACTTTTACGCTTTTGACTGACAAACAATGGCAAGAAAGTAGAGTGAGATACATAAAACAATAGGCTCTTACTTGATTTCCGGACTTTTCTGGACATGTTTGCAGGTAAAAGGTAAATCAGCTCTGTTTGTGTGGGTGCAGCGTATTGAGCTGAGAAAGCACCTAAAAACACCTGCAAATATGAGCACTGAAGGTCAGGAGCCACAGCAGCACGTGACATCACTGTGGGGGCTCTTGGAACGACGCAGAGCGACCTTTGCCTCTTGGCAGCGTGCAATAGAAACATGAAAACAGGAATGAGAGGCCATATTAAAAGCAACAGCCCCTGTATTTGGATCCGGACTGTGCACTTCCTCTGCCCCCACACTGCCCCCACCTCAGTCCACTATCACCCGACTGTGGGGCGAGTGCTGTGGGGACGTGTCTAAGTCACCGTGTTTCCTCTGGTTGCCATGACGCCTCTTCCTGCCCTGCGTGGCTCAGACAGCTCCCAGTCTCGCAGCCTTCTGGGCTTCCTCCTGTGTGGGGCCTGTCCTGCTGGGTCCATCCATATGGACACACACATTTGAATGACCTCCCACTAATGTGCATACATACAGACAGACACACTAGGAGATTTGGGGTCTCTGACAGTATGACACATAAAAAAATGTATCTTGCTGGCTCTGATGTGCTACATCTATTTACTGTGTATTCAGAAATATTGTATTGTATACGGACTTGTCTCTACTACGAGACAAAATTCCTTGTGTTTTCTAACTCACTTGGCCAGATTAGCCTGACTCTGATTCTGAGAAATGTGATAACACCGTTTATAAGATTATATGTGCTGAATTCTCATCCCCTGACCAGAGAAACAATTATTTAAATATCATTCTCATGCATACATGACTGCAGGTACGTGTCTTGTTGCATGTATGCTTTGTCACTTCTGAAAAGCCACAGTCACGTCATTCCACAGTATGAATTCCGACTTAAAACAAACACTCACAGGCGGAAAACCTCAAATATCAACAGCCGAGGAGTACAAATGAAGCTCTTCAATCCAAATCAGGAAATCTCAAGATCAAGCTGCAAAAACAGACACCATGATGACATGGAAATGCTTGTTTTGGTTCAGGGAAATTAAGTTTCTAAACCACCAGAGCTAAACTGGTCCAGTTTGAGTGGCTTGTCTTGTTTAAAATACACTGTGACTCTACCAGATGGCCAAAAGTTGTACTGTATTGTTCCACTGTGCTTCTGTCTGTTTCTAAGTGACTGTAACTCGTGGCTTGCGTCGGTGGAGAGCCTACGCAAAATAAGGGGGGGAAAGAAACAAGGGCAAACGGTTTCCTGCATTTTGAAGGGAGACTCCACTGTGAAACAAAATAGGAAACCACATGAAAACCCCCGCATCCCAACACTGGGCCTCGCATGGCTGAGTAAATACAGCCATACACCCTTAGCCTGGCGATTAGACTCACCACAACAGAGACAGGGGCACACTAGCACTGAGCAGCATCATAGAGAAGGAAATATACGCTCCGCTCTCACGTGCAGTGCAAAGGTCAGCCCTTTTGACCAGTGCTGTGTATACGATAGCTTTAAATAAATTAATATGTACCAATAAATATACAATATATGCATGAGTAACTTAATTACAATCATGGACGAAAAATGGACGAAGTTTTGGGACAGTGAACTTTGGGGGATGAGCCGCAACGTGGTGTTCCTGCAGCTGAGGACCATTGTCATGGAAAGTCAATTGAAACGAGCTGAGGAAGGAAGGCATCTGTGAGGCCTGTTTAAGCATGACGTATGAGGGCAGGATTACATCAGGGGCAGGGGGGGGGGGAAGGAAGTCTTATGACCTTCCATTGTTCACCTTTGGTGCTGTTTGCCATGGAAGCCATGACTTTTTTTCCTCAGACCGCCGCATTGTCTTATAGTGTGCCAAGGCCTGAGATGGCCGTATCACTGAGTGACAGAGACTGGCACCGTGCCAAGTGGGCTGAGGTTGGTGTTAATTGAAATAAAGTGCAGTCACAAAAGCCCAGCTGATGCCAGAAATACAACACAAAACAAACAATGGACCCGAGAAGTATGGTACTGCTACCAGTCACTGACTAACAAAACATACTTTAAAAGTACCGGTACATAGAACATACACTTTTCCTGATTTTCATATTCACATATTTACATTGCATAATTCAGTTCTTGATATTGTCCAGAGGAGTCTCAATGTGAGAATGTTTTCCCCAAAATTTAATCATATACTCACATCACTGAATTAAAACATGCTAAAAATACCTGCTCTTCACCACTGAAAGGGTGTTCTCTCTAAACACATCTGCAGAACGTATGCACTGAGACACCAGTGCCTTTGAAAGCACACACTGTTCTGATTATCCTGACATTAATGTATTTTCCAGTTGCTTTGCCTCTAAGAATCCCGGTCAGCTTTGGGCCCTGTCTGCTGTGTTGGGTTTGACCCTCCTGAACAGCTTCATTTGTGTGTTTACCACAGAGCCAGGACTCATTCTGAGTGGCACACTCGTGTTAATCCTCTTAGAGGAGGTTGACCAAATCAATGCATTTCTATTCTATTCTTTTTTTCTGCAAGGCGAGAGAAGCTGAAGATTTCTTAACGTGTGCAGCAAAGAGACACAATTTTATATCTAGTATGCTTTACGCATGCGTGGTACGATATTTATAAATGTGTGAAAATACTCCTCTTCCGTGGATAAACACATAGAATGATCTATTGATTTCAGAATGAATTTAACCCCCTTATGGTGTTCCTACTACAACAGGACAAAAACATGAAGGTTGCTGGGCTTGACCCAACATTCAGCTCGCCTTGTGCTCCAATTCTCCAAACACCATGATGTATGTACAGGCCTACAGTAAATTACATGTCTCACATTCCAGGAAACATGATGTCACCATCTACCAATCAGAATGCATACCCAGCCAGGATTGTCTGATGCGGGGTGAGTCAGTCATGCCTTACAAGGTGGGACTGTAATCACATTGAATCACCGCAGCGAGACTCACACCCACCCCACCTCACCGGCCATTTCTCCTCTAGCAGCACACTGAAAACTACAGATGCACAGCATCATCTGAACATCATGTGATTGAATGGAGTGTCATTCATAGTGTAGAATTAGGAAATAAAAAGATAGCTATGAAACAAGCTTTACCCAGATTTAAAACAAGGCTTTAAATAATGTATCTTTTATTCTACATTTCCAGCGTTGTGAAATGTCAAACACTGGTGAGATATTTTTAGATCTGGATAAAACACAAAATGCGGAATTATGAGTCATTTACAATGCCTATCTAACCCAGTCTATGTCTGAGTAATGGCTTAATGACCAGAAGAAATGACCCCCGTCTACTTTCTGAGCCACTCCAAATGTCCGATTGTGACCAGGAGTGACTCACTGGCTTAGCATGATGCCATTAATTGGGTCCCCTTGGAGAATTGGAGGACGGGAGGTTTTTTTTTTTTTTTTCTTGAGGCAAGCCCAGCCCGGACGGCTTCCACCATCATCAATATGGCATAACGCACAGGCCGTATGCAGGCACTACCTATCGCGCAGTTTCCATAGCAACTGAGCACTCAGCCCCCACCTCAGGCTGCTGCAGTGCCGAGGCTGCTGATCTAGAAGAAATGGGAGCACCAGAGTGGCACAATAACCTACTTCCTCTGCCCTGCCTGAGGAACCCCGGGCAGCCAGAGGAACACTCAGCGCAGCAGGCAAAGGTTTACAAGGGAAAAGTCTGCTCATTACTTCTTTTCCACCTTCAGTTTAATGACACTGAGATGTCATTGTTATTAACATAATAAAAACACTTTCCTGTAATTTTGCCTATTCATCTAGTTAACTGGGACAAAAACAGAATTACTTCACTTTCAGTTTTGAGGTTTTCACGGAGGCTGCTTTATTGAGATAAATCTTTTAAAATGTGGTAAAATGTGCTACAGGAGCTAAATTGACCACAAACTAATTAAAATATGCCCACACGCATTCAGATTCTTGGTTCTTCTTAAACCCCACTAAAACTCATAACTGGAAGACAGGTGAGTATGTATCAGTGGCCCAATTTTACTTGACATTCAGGGACCACATGACCTCATTCTACGATACACTGGAAACTAGAGACTGTAACGATAAATGTAATTGAGACTGAAACTGTAATTAAAAATAGCGTGTAGTATTTAATCCACCGTAATGAGGACGTAATATGACAGCTGCTCTTGTAGAGATTTTTAAATGATTTAGAAATGTTTCAAATTATTTTCTGATGTCCTTATCTGATTCACAGACCTGCATGTTATCATCAGAGCTTGTTTGTCCGAAACTGACTCACTGACTTTGGCATACCTTTAACATATTGACTGTTTCCAGTATACCATTATTAACGATTAACTGGAATAAGTATTCTCCAGATTAAAAGTCTGACCGATACTGTAGATCAGTGGAGCAATGGATGCCTTGTAAGCCATACATAGAGTACCTTCTAGTTGTGGCAGGTTCTTCATACAGAATTGACAGCCATATACGATACAAAACTCCCCGCATCCTCTCTCTATTTCATAACATCGCAGTACCCTATCCCGCACACCCAGCCCTGATCCTCCGGACAGGACAGGGGCTAACACTCACCCACATGCCGGATGATGGACTCAACGCGCTGCAGAAACTCCTGCACAGACATCTCGTCCTCCCGCATCCAGCAGAGCATCGCAGGATGTGTGTGCAGGGTGGCGGTGGTGGTGGCAGCGGCAGCATCAGCAGCATCCACTCGCCTCTCGTCCTCCCCTCCCCTCCTCCTCTCCTCCTTCTCCTCCTCCACACTCCTCTCCTCCACCGAGCCTCTTCCGCACACGCTGGAAGGCTGGACGTCGGCAGGCTCCCCCATGCACACAATGCTAACACGCCACTCCCTGTTCACCGGCTACAGTGGCACCTTCCACGGGATGATGAGCAGAGAAGAAAAGAGAAGAGGGGGAACACAAGGGAGTGAACAGACAGACGGAGAGTGCTTCCCTCTTATTGCTTAGTGAGGCCGTGGTAAATTATTGATGATGCTCACGCATACATACAAACATACCCTACCAGCTCTCTCTCTCTCTCTCTCTCTCTCTCTCTCTCTCCCTCTCTCTCTCTCTCTCCCTCTCAGTGGTATTGTGTTGGTGAGGAGCAGGCTGCCAATAACCTGGGATTTGCTGTCACACGGGCTGACTCAGGCTCCAGGAAACAACAAATCAGAGAGCAGGCACCTGCCCGGAGGGAGTGATTGGGATAAGGGGTGTTTCAATGCAAAACCTGGAGCTACGGACTTAGTGGACTGGAGCTGTTTTTCAAGCTTTTTAAACTCAAAATAGGCATAGCCTATAAGATACTACACATGTTATTGGGAGAAATGTATGTGATGTCATGAATTCTGTAGTTTAAATGTATAACATGCTAATCAATGATTGGGTCATCATTTTCTAAAAAAAAGGGGGCTGTGACTTCACTGTCCCACTTTAAAATTGTTTTACAAATGATCAACATAAACATTCAAATAATATTGGAAATAATTAATTTAGGAAATAAATTTAGATGCACCATGATAGTATACATTTAATTAAAAACACTCCTTTTTATGTCCCCCCCAAACGTCTATGCAAACAATGAGGCTACATATTGGACTCGTATTGTCCATCGGTGTCTGCTGAGATCTATTTCACATTTTGGCGTGAACAATCAGGCAGTCCATTATCATCCTACCCACCCATCTATTACCCCTTGGGACCGTGACGATCGCCTTGGAAACGGCGAGGAAGGAGGAGACAGCAGCTGCGCCCACGGTCTTTGATATCAACCAGCACGGGCGATATGGCGCCTATAGCGCATCCAAGGCCAAGATTCAATGTGTTTTGCTTTATTAATCATAGACTCTCAGTAGCCAACTGTATTTCTCTACCATTTAATGACTATATGCAAATAATACACATAGTAAAATGATCTACATGTAGGCTAATATTACAACAGTGACTAGAAAAGCAAAAGTGGACAAAATCTGCATTAGGTTAGCGCCAAGGCTTCTGACACTCTGAGTCTGGATGCCTACCTGATTTGTTATTCTTTTTCCATTGCAAGTAACAGTACATTTTGTTAGACAGTAAGACTTTGTCTTTCTTTACAAAAGGGCATTTATCACTTCGCAACTATTAGCCACATTGCACTGACTACACACATCTCTGACAACCATAGACACACAACACACCATCCCCGAATTCTACACCACGTGACAATTTCTCAAAACCGGCATGACGTAAGCGGAAGAAATCGTAGCCTAACACATGCGACTGGCGGGAATTTTTTGCACTTGGCAGACAGGGCTATTGTCAACAAATGTCAACAATTTGATTTTGTTTTGCACTTCTATTGGATGCACATAATTTGGTAAGGACATCTGTATGATTGTACCAATATCAGTATCGTAACGTTGATTTCAGTTTTGGCTTACTGAATCATGTGGACACTATCTTGGATTAATTTACCAGCCACACGTTCAATTTAACGGTAGCCAAGTTAGCTAACGTTAGCGAACATACTAAGTTCTAATAAAGGTTGTGTCATGTTTTGCTTACATAGCTAGCAAGCCACCTAATAATATCTGTAACGGATCTGTTTATATTATAATGTACTTGCATTGCTTATGTGAGTTAGCGACCTAAGTGTTTGAAGAATTCTACAGGCTAACTAGCAGCGAACAAGGTAATATTAACGTTGAAAAATGTGGACTGGATACGACTCCCGATGTTATTTTATGGGTCCATGTACAATTCTGGCAAGTAATCCAGTCAGACGACAAAGCTGACGTTACATGTTGTAAGCGAATGCTGAAGTTTCTCAGACGTCTGTGCCATGTTAACTGCGACATACCTGCTAAATGCTAAATGTGCTTGGGTTTCATAAATTGTTAGACGTTTGTTTTCTTGTCATTAAACTGTTTTGGCAGATTCCGTCCGCAGAAGAGCGTACTGAATCTCTTGTTTGACCATGCACTGACATAAGGTATGCTTGTCGTTTAGGTAATAGAAATGCAGGCGTTTCTGAAAGGAACATCCAGCCAGAGCATCAAGCCTCTGAAGGACAAAGCAGCTGGATCGAGTGGAGAGAAGAAACCCAAGGCTCTACCATGGGTAGAGAAATAGTAAGACGCTTCATATGCATGTTCCGAACAGTTTTGCTATCAGAGATTAGCCAGCCTAATTCGATTATTCCAAGTCTGTAGCTTTTGGATTCTATATTATGGTGCATGGGAGGGCTGTCTTGTTATAAGAGTTATTAGATGCTTCATATGTCATTTGAAAATACTAAAATACTCTTTAAAGGGAGCATGAAATCACTTTGCAAACCTTCCATATCTGTCTATTCTATTCCTTCATCAGTACACTGACTCTGTTGATTAAATGGACAGTATTTGAGAGCAACAACTTTTCTCTGCCTAAAGAGAAACTATGCTGACCTGCTTGTTACATCTCATAGCCTTAATACTGTATCAGAGATGCACTCAAAAAGTCACAACTGAACAAAGTGTAGACATGCCCAGATTGCATAATATTGCACTGTGTAACGCTGTTGATCAGGAAGGATCAAGACACATTTAGTTTGTTTTTAACTAACTGGGTACCTGTAAGCGCTAAATGGTGTTATATTGATACAAAATACAAAGCCATTTTTTCAACCCAATAAAGTAAAAATTACAAAATATTATTTTGAGATTGAAATACGTATTTCAAATATCGGTACATGTATCATAAATACTGCCCATCCCCTGTCCACAGTTGACAGTCATGTTTATGTATAGCTGACTCCAAGCTTAAACTGTATTTAAGTCCTTTTCTTTTTTTTTTGTTACCTGCATAAATGTGTTATTAACCTGTTGCATGATTGTGCAAATAATGAATATCTTCACCTTACAGCAGACCAAAGAGTGTGGATGAGGTGGCCTATCAAGAGGAGGTGGTTGCTGTTTTGAAGAAATCACTAGAGGGCGCTGATGTAAGTACTGTTGCATCATCCACACAGCGCCGTAGTGAGAAACTCATTTGGTGTGCCTCTCCTTTAGGCTTTGCTCATGAACTCGTGGACATTTCTTTACCTCACAATTTAACACATTGTCACATATAAAACCCCACCATGTAGCACATAAACTGGTGTCTTTCGGTTTAATATTTTCATAGTATAATTACTTACGTGATGTAACGACTGATGACAGTCATGCTGTAAGCAAATAACTCTCTGACTGTGACCGATCACCCATCTGTTTCTCTTCACTGACTGTCGTCTACACTGTGTGTGTGTACTATTAATAGCGAGGGGGCTGTGTGCTGCTCCTGAACCTGAGCTGGCCTCAGGGCAAGGGTGTAACTGAACCCCCTGTTCAGCTGAGATTGAGGGCACAGGTGGCACTGCGTTGTTAGTAAGTCAGCACCGAAGCTGCTGCTATGTTAATGAACCTTTCAGTTGAACACTATGGGGTTTCCTCACATTCTCTGACATGGTCTCCTCTTCATTAGCCTGTTGTAGTTTGTTGTAAAGTTTGTAGAGTTGTAAATAGGATCGCCATTTCTTAAGTGCACATACAGTATATAAGAAAGAAGGAGACCAATGTAGCTCTACCAGGTTGTGAACTGGTACCTTGAACTTAAACACCCATATTTGTGTACTGTTACTAACATGCAGTATGGTAATGAGGAGGAGTTTATAATTTAAAATCTTGAAATGTCAGCAGGGGATTTTGACTTGAAATGGCAGCAGGGGATCTTGATATTTTTAGCTTTTGCTCAATGCTTTCTCCACTTGTCGTTGTTGACAAACGTTACACTTCCTTATTGCAGTTGCCCAACTTATTGTTCTATGGGCCTCCGGGTACAGGAAAGACCTCCACCATCTTGGCAGCAGCTAGAGAGCTCTATGGGTGAGATAAATCATCTCTCTCTCTCTCTCTCTCTCTCTCTCTCTCTCTCTCTCTCTCTCTCTCTCTCTCTCTCTCTCTCTCTCTCTCTCTCTCTCTTTCTCTCTCTCTCTCTCTATGTGTTTGTCCCACACTGTGTTCTTCAATATGATTTACTCCTGTGATGTCTACATAAACACAACATACAGTAACTTTGTTGTATTTCACTGCTGCTTTTTCTGTCCTCTACAGCATTGCCATTGTGCTGTGCTTTTTTACCTGGTGCATTTTAGCGTTTCTTTGTGCCATATTTTAGTCTTGTGTTGTTGATTAGCTCCTGTGTTCTGCTGTCTTTCCCCATATGCTTCTTGTGGTTCATCTCTGCATTTTCTCACTTGCTGTCAGCAGTTCACAGCATTCTTTTGAGTCCAGTGTTAAAGATGGCTGTCAGCCAATCCACAGAGATCTGCACTCTGACCCCGGCTAGCCACTCACGGCAGATTAGAGCGCTTCTCAGCCCAGCGCTGCATTCCAGGGCGCTGGGCAGAGCTGGAGCCACAGCCTCAGCTGCAGCTGGGGACAGACACACACACACACACACACACACAAACAGCTGATTCCTCTGGTTTCTTTTGGCTGCGAATACCCCTATTCACTTGAGCAGAGAAGATTCTGGGCTAAGACAAAGTGATTTTACAAAACAATCAGAATGCTTGAACATGCTAGCTTGTCAACAAGCAGTATGGAACGACCGGGCACAGCAGCCATCCATTTAGAACAAGCCGTTGCAGTTTTTCTGTAAGTTAAAAATACTTGATACATAGGGGAAGTAGTCAGTTTTATCGATCAAGATGGGAAAATATTACCCACAAATTAACAGTGTATAGCATATGTGGAAACCTTGACCAGGTCAATGGACTTGAAGGCATCTGTGTTGCGGAAAATGGTGCTTTTCGAGGTGCTACAGCCCTTACATAAATGTGTTCGATCTTTTCTGAGTAGGTCTCTATGTTGTGATCCCTTGCAGGCCTGAGCTCTTCCGACAGCGCGTTTTGGAGCTCAATGCCTCTGACGAACGAGGAATCCAAGTGGTCCGAGAGAAAGTGAAGAGATTTTCCCAGCTAACTGCAGCAGGCTCTCGATCTGAGTGAGTGCATCAACCTCACATCACAACGGAATTCCCCCCTCAGTTTTACCCAAATATATTCCTTGTGACCTTTTGAGGCCTCCATTTGGTCCATACTGAAACCAACAAAATGTTATTGGGTTGAAGATCCAGCTGAGTGAGCTACATTGAGTTTATCACATCAACAAGTGTTATACTCATGTTGTCTGCCCCCCTCTGTCAGTGGGAAGCCATGCCCTCCCTTTAAGATCATCATTCTTGACGAGGCGGACTCCATGACCAACGCAGCGCAGGCGGCTCTCAGACGCACCATGGAGAAGGAGGCACGCACCACCCGCTTCTGCCTCATCTGCAACTACGTCAGCAGGTCTGTCTGGCCTACTCCTTGCTGAAGCTCTTTGCAGCAGTATGTGTCTACATTTGGAAGTCTGCAACAGAATAGACCATGAAAACCCTTTCCCATAGTCCGGCAGATAGAATGTACACTTTCCCCAACCCTTTCTTTCACAAGCGTATTTGAAAGACTTGTAACCTGTGTTTGTATGCATTAACTCCTCAGGATCATCGAACCGCTGACTTCCAGATGTTCCAAGTTCCGTTTCAAGCCTCTTGCAAATGCCATCCAGGAGGAGAGAATCTTAGAAATCTGCAAGAAGGAAAACCTAAACTATTCAAAACAGGTACCAACAGTTAAACAAGGCATACAGCCCTATAACCAGGTGCAATCAATTTTTTTACGATGATCAACTTTACATGTCTTATTCTTTTCCAAGCAGCATGAAGTCATGATGAACCGCTATTAAAATCACAGCTGCAATTCATACAAATGTGAGCTTGTCTCCTCTCCTCTTTCCGCCAGGGCATTGATAAGCTGGTGAGAGTGTCAGAGGGAGACCTGCGCAAAGCCATAACTTATTTACAATGTGCAGCCAGGCTTAATGGAGATACAGAGATCACAGAGAGTACCATATTAGAGATCGCTGGGGTGAGTGCAGCCATTGATCATCCAGGCCACCACTGAAGTGATGAGTCAGTTCACTAAGGGCTTTCAAAATGGAGCTTCAGTGGCATGCACACCATCACTGAACTTCATTTCTGCTGAGAACTTTGCACTTTAGAATCTGCTCTGGTGTGATTGTTAATCTGTCTTCGTAGGTGGTGCCCCCTAATGTCATAGACAGCCTGCTTCAGATCTGTCACAAAGGCACCTTTGATAAAATGCAGATAGAAGTCAAGGTAAGACTTTATCACCTTTGACCCCAAACCACACTTGAGCTTTCATGTTCACCTCACTGGTGTTGAAGTTGGGATTTGCAAACCTTGTCTTGTTTAAGTGTTTCAGTCCACATGGCAGTCAGGAGAATACAACAGGTTTGCTTTAGTTAGTCACGTCTGACTACCATTTCAAACATCACAATTATAAACTTTGCTCAAGAAACAGTGTTGCCGACCAAGATCTTCACTTCCCTGAAATAAACCAATTAAAAGGAGCCAGCTCAGCCCACTCAAGTTATGTTCCAGTGAAATGAATCAGTTCCACACTTGCAATGTAGGGACTGGTGGCAGGTTGAGGCTGTCTCACGGTCACCTGGCCACATGTGCATGTACATGTAGTGAACACTGGAAGCACTCAAGCCACGTGCCTCTTTAGTCACGCTCATGGTCACACTCTCATCCTGTAATGGAACACTTAATGGCGCTCTGGCTACAGTTACTGCACTTATTGAATGGAAGGAATGGCTCATGTCGCCTGGCCTGCCAGTTACCAATCAGCAGTATGAAATGCTTTTCGACTGAACTCTGCTGGTTTGATGGGAGTGTGTCTGTGAAGTAACAACTTTTGTAAACAAGTGAATATTACGTTGTTTGAAATATTAAAAAAATATAAGTTGAATGATTTGATCAACTTTATTCATATCATAAGCATTTGCCAAAGCTTCAGCCATCAGCCAAAGGACTTCCATTTGAAACTAAATGCTTTGTTGTTGTTTCATCAAAATACCTTGCTTTACCACACGGAACTTGTGCAATGTCTCCGTTATGTTATTTGTCTTAGTAGTACCTTTCAGAGCAACGGTTAGATATCTGCATGGTTGCAAGATACATCTCTTTGGGTGCAAGACTGGGACCACTTGTACAAAGGAATGGAAGGGTAGCCTTATTTTTCAAAGGAGCGGGTGGAGGATACAATGAAAGGCTTTAGAACCTCCACCGCCTATAGCTCACTGCAGCAAACATAACCAGCAATCTGTGGTGTTATCCATCTTCAGCTCTAGAGCAAACCTCTCGGAGGTTACCAAGACCTAGTCAGCAATCTAGTGTTCCATTGTCTTTTGTACTTACAGTAAGGTTAGCCACAGTACAGGGCCAGCTTCATGCTCATTGTTTTCTCCTGTCGTTTCCAGAATATGATTGATGATGGCTATGCTGCTACACAGATTCTTAACCAGCTACATGATCGCATCATCGAAGGCCACCTCAGTGACAAGCAGAAATCAGTCATTGCTGAAAAAATGGCGGTGAGTTGTTGTTTTGGGAAATTAAATCAAATGTCTTTTTCTAGCATCATATGAAGGGTGTTTCAAGAAGTTTATTAAGTGTGATTATTTACTATCCATTATTGTCTTTATATTGTGATATAGTTTCTGGTACATTCTGCACAGAAACAAAATGATAAACTAGTGTAATTGTTATAATGGTTACCTTCATTCCACATACTTTAACAGTATGTGATTGGCAAGTGTTGATTGAAATTAAATGGTACAAATCAAGTGACACTTTAGTCTCTTGAGCAATTATTAGATAACATTAGGTTATGTCCCTTTTGGTTAACAGGAGGTTGACAAGTGTCTGGCTGATGGAGCTGATGAATACCTGCAGTTGATTAGTCTGGCCGCAGTGATAATGCAGCAAGCAACTCAGAACTCCTGAGCATCACTACTACACAACGTCTCCCACTTTCTGTCTTTATGTACATTTTGTTATAAACTTCTTTTGTATTTTTGAAGCAAACAGTGCTTATTTTTTTTGTTTCGGGTGAGGGGGTTTGTTTAGTGGTTAGCGAGTTGGTGGTGGTAGTAGTAGTAGTAGATAGTAGTTTCACTAGTACATTCAGATGCAAGGCAAAGTTGTGTATGGTCCAAAGAGATTAGTAAGTTAATTTCTCATTTATGGTAAATGTAAGTGAGGGATAATGGCCAGGCACTCTAGCAGACCTGTGGCTTATAACAGAGACTTTCTAATGTGGAGACACAGCACTCAAAAAATACTCCATACGCCAATATGGCCGTCGACATTGAGCCAATCATATGGTGTGTTGTGAAGACATCGTGCCAATCATGTGTTGCGATCTCGCCGCTGGAGTAAGATTGGTGTCGTGAAGCCTTGCGCACACGCATTTCTGCCGAAATGGATGCCCAACGAGTGCCCAAAAAGCGTTGTCAAATGGCCGCTTAGTGGAGGGACTTGCCTAAAAGGACTTTGCTTATAAGGCATTACATGCACACATGCTGTGACCAGTGAAGTCAAGGTTAGGGTTTGTGCATCTTCAGGCAGAGTTGCCTTGTAATGCAAGTGGAAAGCATCATGCCCTTGCAATGTATGTTTAGCCTTTAACTGGAGGCTTGGTACTGACTTAAAGATACAAGTACTGTGATATAGATTGGGTCTCCATCAATCATTTGGCCTCCAAATCAGGAAACAAACACAAGTAACCATATTTCCACTTTATTTCGAATGGGGTCATGTACAATCCAAGATCAGGTGGGTTTTACTATATACTATATGGCCCATAGTTAAGAGGTTCTGGGTCACTTGTTTAAAAAAAATGTTAAATACATTGCACAAAGTTATCAGGAAAGCACTTAAAGGAATTTGGAAGGCCATAGCTTCTGACCCAAGCACTACAATAACTGCAGGTATGTTAGTTGAACATAGTTGGCAGACTTAATACAGCACTTATACCTTTTAGTCCACAAGTAAATTATCAAATGATAGAGAACATTTATTACACACACCTTTATCGGTCTAGGAAAAATATACCTACGAAAGAATATTCTGTAAGACCCCATCTCTACTGGTATCCCCAGTAGTATAATGGTGACTAGGATCGCACCTACTGAGGTCTCCTAAAGAGAGCTCGCAGCCACGGCCACGTCACTTTGAAAAATGTCACTTATCCAGGTTCAGCATTGAGATACGATTCACCACGTTCTGATAAAATAAGCACAATGCACCTGTTTTATTTGAGCTACAGAGAGCACTGCATAAAAGATACCAGCCCAGGAGTTTAAATCAGATCAGCCACATTCATAGGCATCTCCTCAACAGTAGTATTGTAAAATGTCTCAATGTCCCGAAGAATCCTCTTGTCCTCCTCTGTAACAAAGTTAATGGCAACTCCTTTTCTGCCGAAACGGCCACCACGTCCAATTCTGTGCAGCAAGAAAACAAGAGCGCTGCAATGAGAGTCTCCATTGGGAAGACAACATGACAATGCAAATATAGAGGTAAAGAAGCACAAACCTATGGATGTAGTTTTCTCGGTTTGTGGGAAGGTCATAATTGATGACTAGAGAGACTTGCTGTACGTCAATTCCACGAGCCTGCAATTAAAAGGTACATTTAATAACCCTGACATACTAAACCTTTTCAAATCAGATAGGGAAGTGGATTTACACGTCATACAATTTCCCATACTCATTCATACCTATGGGTATCCTAAGCATTGGACAGCATTCAGCTCTAGACCGCTCAATATATCTAAAAAAAAAAACATTACCAGCAAATCGGTAGTGATCAGGACCCTGCTGGATCCTGAGCGGAATTCCCGCATGATCACATCACGCTCCTTCTGATCCATGTCTCCGTGCTGCAACGACGACGAGAGATCTAAAGTGAGCATTTCTCTGGAAAAGTGGGGTCCGTTCCCCTGCCCCCTCAAAATGATCTCCTCACCAACGCAGAGACGGTGAAGTCCCTGGCATGCATCTTCTCAGTCAGCCAGTCCACCTTTCTCCTTGTGTTCAAGAAGATCACAGCCTGGGTGATTGTCAGAGTCTCGTACAGATCACAGAGGGTGTCCAATTTCCACTCCTGCATGTAAAAAAGAAGGAGGGGGGGTTAATCACTGCAAATAGCTGCACCGGCCTCGGTCATCACATAACCCTAAAACAGGGGTCTCAAACACCCGGCCCGCGGGCCAAATCCGGCTCGCGATGTATGTCAAAATAATAATGTAATCCGGCCCTTGAGTCTATTTTTAATTGCGACAAACAACGATACTGATTAAAATAGACGATAGATCCAAGTACGGTGACATCTCATTTGTACTCTGCTCCACTATTTGCTAGACATCCAGAGCTTGATTCAAACCCAAAATCGCTGCGCTAAGTTTTCAGGAAATACTTGTATTACACACGAGAAACACAAAGACCGATGTGCATTTGTAATGACGCAGAAGCGATGCAGGCCATAGTTTTGCACAAATTGAAGCAGAAATAGGCCTACACCAAATGTTGAAAAATGTTCACGTGTGATGAAGTCTTAGGTTGGCTATGCTATTCACCTATTCTGATTCTGAAGGAGAATATCCTTTTGGAGATTATGATCGGTCGTCTATTGGCAGTGATAGTCACGGTGCGTCTGTGAATGGAGGTGCGTCTTTGCGTGTATACGATGGTGTCCACTAAGCATACCATGCTTATTTCGACCCTCTGCCCAACATAGCTTGGAGGTTGCAGTGGTAATCGTGATGATAGTGTCCGTAATGGACGTGGTACAGACAGCAGGGCTAGTAGAAATAGGGCTCTAAAGAACTACAAAGTCACCCGCAATATGATGCGAACTTCTGGGTATTCAAATTACCCGCGATAGGAACTGATTTGACCAGGATACTTTATTGTAGGCCTTGTGGTTTAGTAATAGTTTACTATTGTTGGTATACATCTTAGGTGTTTTCCTTTTAATTTGTTATGTGGGTAAATATGACAAAAAAGAAAGTAAACCTGCTCAAATATGTTCATCCAGTATTTACTGAAAGGTGCATAATTTGAGGTGCTTGCCATCCAGTGGCAAATTAGATGGGTAAATTTACCCCCTTCATAAACTTTTGTTTATACTCAAAGATTTTTACATTTACAGTAGGACTTTCAAGCCATGGCCTTTTGAAATAAAAATCCAATGGTGTTGCTTTCTTAACCCTGACGCCTAGTTTGCCAGGTTTAAAAAAGTTATGAGAGGAAAATATTTTTATTTGGTGTGAAAGACACACATATGCCTACCTGTTTTTATGCTTTTTTGTTTGTTTTTATAATTTGTATTAATATTTATTTTATCATTATTTTATTTATAAGCTAAGGTTGCTAGCACAGGTGACATTACATTTTAGGAAATAACCATTCTTTTTTTGAATTATTCTTTAACACTGACGTGGCCCTACAATCAGATGACATTGGCAGAAGTGGCCCCCAGCTCATTTGAGTTTGAGACCCCTGCCCTAAAATGTAGGGCAGCTCTGTCAAAGCTCCACAACATTATTCTGTTCTTGAATGGGGACACTGGAAAGCATTTAGTCTCAGCCTCTAATGTTTAAATTTCCTTCTGCCATCACGGGCTTGGAAATTTACAGAGCTTTGGACTTTGAATGCATTATCTCCAGATAAAAGCCCATGGAAATTCTATACTCTATGTTTAGCTCTTAGCAGGAGCTGAGGTGACACAATAGCTGTTCATCCATAGTCTCTACTGATTAAAGCCTCGCAGCCACGCAGTCTAGTTGCTACAACAGCACTTGTGAACTCAAACACTGGTAAGAGAAGATTTTCATATTTTAAATTGTCATAAAACGTTAATATCTTCAATCTTCTTTGCTATTATTCTCTGCAAAGTTCTTTATCTCGAAAGGCATAAAGTCCCAACTGATGGTCATGAGGTCAGTACATTGGATTAATCGTTTCTTGTAACACCAGTGGAGAAGAAAGTGTACTCGCCTCACGCTCCACATTGATGTAGAACTGCTTTATACCCTCGAGGGTAAGTTCCTCCTTCTTCACCAGGATGCGGATTGGATCGCGCATGAACTTCTTGGTCACCTCCAGCACGTCAGATGGCATGGTGGCTGAGAGCAGCACAACCTGTCAACACAGAGCCCATTCTGTCTACGCAGAGCTCTTAATGTACAGTGCAGTGCAGTTGGTTACATAGAAATAAGACTATGCACAGTCCTTAACCTCTTGGAAATGTGAGGGCTGTTGAAATTGATTTAAAACAAAACAAAAAAAAATCATAGTACTCACTTGGATGTTTGTGCTCAACTTTTGAAAGATTTCATAAATCTGATCCTTGAATCCTCGACTCAGCATTTCATCAGCTTCATCCAAGACAAACATCTTGATCCACTTAGGAGCTGCAAATAACAAGAAAATACTGCAATCATCTATGCTTTTGAAATGTCCAAAATGTACCAGTCTATGGTGTAGCAATCAGTAACAAGTCAAAGTTTCTCCATTATGACGTCAGTCCCGAAAGATGGTAGAGCATCATTTTACCACTCAAGATATCTGTTAAGCAGGCCTACTGCCGATGAACACTTACAAAGGTATCGTCGGTTCAGCATGTCAAAGACACGGCCTGGGGTCCCCACCACTATGTGATACGCCTCCGCTTGGAGTTTCTGCATCTCATTGCGCACGTTTGTACCACCAATGCAGGCATGACAAGTGGCCCCCATGTAGTCACCCAGAGCCAAAATGACTTTCTGGATCTAAAGAACAAACACAAACACACAAAAGAGTACAGATGCTGCTGTAGTGAATTTACATTCATCTAGAACATTTACATTCATACGGAACATTTTTCAATAGAGCTTTAAATTTCCAATAATCATTAGAAATCACTACTTTCATGTTTGACAACAGAATCAAAACTGTAAATGGGATTCAATACATAGTGGTTACTGTTGCAAAATAAAACACCAATTTCTTTTCTAAAAAAAAAAAAACAATAATAACAACATTGACTGAAATTAATGGAATGTGTCATTCTTCAATCAAAATACACAAACATAAATGACACAAGATAGGCGGATTCTTCATGCCACTCAGAAGAATATCACTGAACATTGAATTTAATCAAGTCCCCCTCCCGTTGCAGTCCCCACATGTCACTTGCCAATTTATGAACGGATGCAAACCTAAGTACCCTTAAGAGCATCTTCCACACTACCTTCATGCTGATGTTAGCACCTCAGGAGCAGCATACCTGCTGGGCCAACTCCCTGGTTGGAGCCAGTACCAGAGCCTGAGTCTCTTTCTGCTCAATCTCCAGCTGCTGTAGGATGGAAATGGCAAAAGTGGCCGTCTTCCCTGTGCCTGACTGGGCCTGAGCAATAACATCATAACCTTCAAAATTAAAGCACAAACACAAGAGAGAGACTCAACTTGATGGTTCACTAGAGTCTTGGAATGCATCAGCAAATGTACAAATGAGGAGTATTGGACCACAGCAGTTAAAAAAGGCATTCCTATGATTTATGTACATTAACACTAGACTTATCGGTATTTTCAAATCTTTGGATGTACCCTTGATGCATGGAATGATTGCCCGCTGCTGAATGGCTGATGGCTTCTCAAAACCATAGGCATAGATTCCCCTCAGGAGTGTCTCCTTCAGGATCATGTCATCAAAGTTGTCTGTGATCTCATTCCAGTTGCTCTGAGACCACACAATAAAGAAGAAAAGGGATTACTGATACGTAGACATACATACAACCCTTTTTTTTAATCTATAACTGATTGGGGGACCTAAAGGGTTACTGCAACAAATTACTCCTATGTCAAAATATAGTACAAGTACATACTCTTGATCCCGTGAGGGAAATTTGGTCTCTGCATTTATCCCAATCTGTGAATTAGTGAAACACACTAGGCACACAGTGCACACACAGTGAGGTGAAGCACACACTAATCCCGGCGCAGTGAGCTGCCTGCAACAACAGCGGCACTCGGGGAGCAGTGAGCGGATAGGTGCCTTGCTCAAGGGCACTTCAGCCGCGCCTACTGGGGTTCGAACCGGCAACCCTCCGGTTACAAGTCCGAAGCTCCACAGCTACAGCTCCCTCAACAACCTAAATCCTTTTTGTCCTTTTTCATGTTTCTTTCATTGTTAACTACTTCAAAAAATAAATAAATAAATAAATATATATATATATATAAAAATGCTCAAATCCCGTGAAACATCAGTGGTTAAGTTGAGCAAGTATTAATTTCAAGTGTATTAACGGACCAAGTGGGTTTGTAGTGCTCTTTAAACATCTTACATTACAATAATATACAACAATATAGATATTTAGGATATTTTGGAAACTGGTACAAGACAAAGAAAATATAAGCTCCAAAACTTACCTCGATGACACCATCAGGCTCCATTCCTTCGGGGCCTCCATGGTCTTTATCTCTGGAACTTAAAAGAAAAGGGAAAAAAAAAACAGTGGATGTCAATGGTAAGATAGCTTCTGTATCACAGGATGTTGCAAACCATAGAGACACAACACACAAATATTTGATCATTTGGGAACACCTAGCTGACAATTCTAAACACAAGAAGTAATTTCCACATTTACAAACTAGAAAAGCTGACAGTTAAGTATACCTCAAATTATCATTAGTACATCTTGACACATTATTCAGTGGCAGGTAAAGCCTGGACAAAAACCGCTGACATGGAGTTCTTCATTGCAGGGTGAATCACGTTACCCTGACAATTGCTTGCTTTATAACGTGAGTTACCATGTTGTATGTGACAAAAATTGCAGTGTCGACCTGGATTGAGTGGGACTAGGTGTCTGGAACAGCATCTTCCAATCAGGCACCCTTTCCTGATATTTAAAACAGTCATCCCATTCTCTACTCCAGTCGAGCATTTACTTTTCTGTGTTGGATTGATCAACAGGAGTCATCAACAACGTCTACATGACAGACTTTTGGTTGGCAAAATTTGGTTGTACTCAAAGGCATCAAGCTAAAGAGCCCCTAGAAATGTAGGGCACAAGGCACGCGCTCCCTTTATCACATCCCCACACTCACTCAAGCCCCACTCTCATATGTTTATATTTTGTAGTTTATTTTGATACATCCCATCCCTGCGATCTTAGCTGGCTTTAATGTTCCAAGATCGCTAGATCACCTAACTCATATTATTATAACTAATAACGGGGGATGTGACACGCCCCCCTTCTGAATTGTCTTGACCATAGGTCTTGCAAACTACTGGCAATTGGTGATAGCCTGCTTAGTTTGAGCTCAATGTAACGCTGGCGTTGAGCTCCGTAATAGAACAATGTCACGCTGCTACACTGACAACAAGTGTTTACATTATGGAGTAGGTTGACTTAAGTGAACACGATCTGATTTACCGACTATTCAAGGATGTTGTTCCCAATCATGTGGTTTACCTGGCAACTCATCTTATGATATATAACTCATTATCTATCCTTCAATGCGTTGTCTTACACCATACACCAAGTCTACCACCCTAAAAGAGCTCACCTGGCTGGTCGTCTGCTGTCAAACCGACACCGCTAGCAAGCTAACTAATGTTACCCCAGTTGAGTATTCGTTCAGGCATATGTAATGTTGTGCATGACCCCGCAAAATACAAGTTTAACGAAAACATATATGCATATAACAATTTCTTGAATCAAATAATAAGACAGGTGTTTATTTTGCGTATACCTGTTGTAATCCGCAGAGTCGGACATGATCCGGCCGAATCTTCGGGGCTCAATTGAAGAGGAAGTACGTAAACAGCGCAGAACATTTTAACCAGAGCCATAGAGAGATGGTCTATGGCTCTGATTTTAACTAACCGGCACTTAGACTTCCGGTAAAGAACCCTAGCTAGTTCCGTTATTCTAGCGAAATTAACTTCCCACTTCATTTACTACAATAAATCATAAATGCTTATATTTTTAAAAACAACATATTAAACTGATTAAAAAAAAATACAACAAGAGATGCAGCAAAGTTGACCGGGTGCTGCACGTAACGTCGGTCTACATATTCCAGCGGAGGGATATTGCAGTAGGCCTATTGTTAAATGTTCAGTGATTGCTACGGGGTTTCCATTACGATTAATGGCGGCCTTACATTGTACGATTTTGGTCTGTTTTCACAGTCGGCGACTAAATTTCCAAAGTCGGACAGAAATCATGGGAGTTGTACTGGAATCGCGGCGCGCTCCCGTCAACTAGATCGTTAAGTGTAAGGTGCCAATCTTAGCGGTTTTAAGTCAGTCGGAGTCAGTCCTTTTCTAGTTTTGCCGTTACGACAATATTAAACATGTTTTAACATTATCGCAAGTCTTTCTAGTCGTGGCTCATGCAAATAATGACATGAACTATAAAAACCAATAGTGACCTCTCTTCAACACCAAGCAGGAAGGGGCAAAGTAGGCGACAGCTGTAGCCTATATGATTATTTGTTATTCTTATAATATTTGTCATTTCTTATACATATTTAGTCGGCTCTTCCACGTGACAGAACAACTCTATATCGGTTAGGGATGTCACGCATGAAACAATGCTGCAGAAACACGAAAATATGGCTTTGAATTTAGTAGGCTATCATTTCAGTTCCTGTTGATATCTATTGCACGATGGGTAATAATTTAAAGGAATCTAGTTGCAGTCTTGTAAATAGTGACCCTGCAAGATCCCCAGTCATTGCAAAACCATAGTCTGTGACTTAAAACTCTTTTACTTGTCTTTAGATGTGAGAGGGTCTGAGCCTGTAGTCTTTCAAAAATCTTTTCCAAATCTTTGCAAATCTTTCCAAAGTCTGTCAGTGTAAGGAGGGCTTAACTTGGAAAGGGCTCAGCTGAGCAGTGGGGTCAGAATCGCCCTTTTGGTTCATTAGACAAGTCACAGAGAAGTAAAGTCCAGTATTAGAAACAGCTTTGTAACTGGTTGCATATGCTATGCAGCCTATAAGAAAGTCCACGTTTCTGAGCTCTGCTTTACCGCATTTATGTATTCATGTCACATCAGTTATGAGTGAGCCTGCCCCCTAAAGTTCCCCTGTCCCCTTGCAATTTTGTCAGCTAAAGAAAGTTACTCATGAATTATGTTGTGAAATAAATCAATACTTTATTTAGCATTTTTCAAATAAGAGCACACAAGTTATATTTTTGCTTGTTACCACAAACAACCTCTTACAAATGGATAGGCTAGCCTATTAACAAATCTGCATCACTGAATAACCCATCTGACTCTGGTTTTGAGGTATTTGTCGATGGTGGGACTGGGACAGTAGCAATCTGTGGAAGAAACTGCTTCCAGGGTTTTGAGGGACAATGGAAAGGTTTCTGGGTGCTGGAGGATTGAGGAGGAGTTGTGATGGTTGGAGCTGCAGTCATCTCCAGATTGGTTGCCGTGCTGGCTGCTGATGCTGTGTCCTGTTCCTCCTCTGAGGACTCCTTCATTGGAGGCTCAGTAGTCTTGAAAGGCTCTTCAATGGTCCTCAGTGGAGTCCAACCTGGAGGTCTCCTCCTTGAAACCTCCATTGTCATAGCACATAACAATAATAACATCGGTTTAGAAATTAAACATTCCATTTGCTGATAGGTCAGAATTACAGCTCAAAAACCAAACTTTGTTGGTCCTTATGTGGATTTAGGGGATGAGTATTGAAATGTTACAGGGATATGCATTGGCAGTGAATGGGCAATGTCAAACACATGTAAAATAGTGGAATTAGAGTACACTCACCATAAATTGACCAAGTTCACAGTGGACACTTCCATCTGGTACTTCATGACGCCATGGAGCCACATCAACAGTGGAATTACATCTCACAAATGTCTAGACACAAGCCATGAATTCAGTGTTAACAGCATTTACACAAAACTTTGATTTCTGAATATTCATGAGCAGAATCAATATGTCTTTATTGAATGAATGAATGATACGATCAATTAAACAAAATCAAGTATAAGTGGATGTTTGTATAGGTTGTAGAACTGGCATACCGGTTTTTCATGTGGATGGCATTCTTCTGTCACCTCCTTAAACTCTTCTTTGGTGCAGTTACTACTCTGCATATTAAATCTCAATTGGTACCTGAATCCAGCTACCACCTAGAAGTTATCCAACAGACAGTCATTTTAAGTTTGTGTTGTGGTCACACCAAAACGATGTGAGATGTGACACCAAAACAAGTACATTGAAATGCATACAAGCATAATAATACAAGATGGGAGCATTAATGGTTTTATGACATTTGTTCTGTTGAAGTAATAAGAAACACAGAAAATAAAGGCTAGACACAAGTTTCACATACATGTTTCATGTGTATTTTTATATGTTTGACCCACTGATGAAGATACACATACCTGTCTTGAGGCAGAGACAACATCTTTCAGTATTAAGAGATCGACTTCATTATGTGCATTATTTGCTTGTCCAATAGAGAACCTCAACGGCTCTTTCAAGTCCTCACTCTCCAGATCAATTAACTCTGGACAACCAAGGCAAGGGGCTCGCTCAACAGTAACTACAGGCTCTATAAAGACAGGGGTGTGTTGTCATGTCATATGCTTTTTTGGAATAACTTAACTGCAGATTACTGATAACATTTTAGAAAATGTTGAAACAATTTTGATCAGCCCAAGCCCAAGATGACAGCCCTCAAATGTGTTGCTTTGTCCACACATTCAGCAAACCGGAAAATATTCAAGTTTGAGAATCTGAAATCAGATAATTTTTCCCCTTAAAAATAAACAATTAATTGATTTCCAAAATAGCTCTTAATTGAAGTGTTGACAGCTGATTATTATTTTTTGAAGCCCTAATATTGACTATTCTTTTTCAAAAAGAACATGTCTAAAAAAAAGCAATAAAATCTGATTGAATAAACAAATCTGTCTGAGATAGTTTATCTTAAGTTTAGAGACATTTTGAAACAAATTGTGAAACTAGCACTTACCAGAAGCACAGTCAACTAAATGGACGTCTGAACTTCCCTCTGTCACAAATACATTCGCTTTACAAGTTCTGGGACTCTATATGGACACAAGCAAACACATCAGCCAACTTAGAAGGCTTCTCACAAGGCCGTCTACCTAAAATTGGCCAAAGAATGTTCAGGTTTCCATCAAATCTTCTGTATGATCATTTCCTTGCACAGTCAAAGCTATCTATGTGAATGAGTTTGTCCAACCAAGACATGAACTCACCTCAGGGCCAATTGGAAAATATTCACAGTCTCTCCATGCCTTGTCTCCCCCTACTGGACAATCTGATAGCCTGCTGGTGAAGCGCAGTGCCAACTCTGTGCCTGTCTCATTCTCAACCTGACACATAAAAATAAAATCTGTGGTACATTGCAAAAATGATCTTGAGTGCAATATATTTAACTTATTGTCACTATCACAACCTAATTGATTGAAATGAAAAATGCTCCCTACCTTCTTGGCCTCAAGAATTTGATATAGAGAGTACTGATTTCCCGAGGTCAGCATCCCATTGAGTTTTACCAAGGCTGAATCCACTGCTTCCTCAACCAGTTTGTCATCACAGAAAAGCAGTGTGTCCTGCTGTGTCTCCTGTCCGTATCCACAGGCCCAGAGCAAGCAACAGAGACAGGCAGTAAGCACGGACAGCCTGGCTCCCAACATCACGGCAAGAACATGTATCCGAGGTCCAAAGAGAGGGAAAACTGGATGAGAGCAACAGTGTGTTTAGTCCTGATCCCTCTGGACTTCAGTAATGATTGACTGTTGTTATATACCAGAAGATTCCATGTACACCCCTCACCCACTTGTTCAAATACCACTTGTCTACTGCAGAAAGCAGTTCAGGCATCCACTACCTCCAGTACAAATGTTTACCAATCCAGAGACTTAAAAAATCAATAATGCAACCTCAGATATTCTGAGTTTAAAGTGAAGAAATAACAGCAACAGTAAACGTTTGTAAAGTATGATTCTAACACAAAACAAATGGATCTAATCATGACCACCCTAAATTATTTATGACCTTTAGATTTAGCACATTTGGAAAAGCAGTGGCATTTTTAAACAACAATTGGTTGTTCAGCTATTGACAAAATATACTTCCAGTATTTTAATATGGTGTTTATATTTAAAAAGCGTATATTGTAGGTTTTGAGACAGCATCATTTCATATATTGAGATTAGCTCATTCACAATTTAGGTCCAGCTGTTTCATTATGTCCAACGCAGCATGCATAACTTGTAGTAAAGGCTTCATATAGATAAACATGGCTTAATTTTCACTGTTTTGCAGATATCTTCTTACATTAATCTCATTGACAAACTCTGGCATTGTGTGCTTAAGTGGATACTTTGTACTTCTCTACCTTTGACCCAGAGTGCACCCAAATATCCGCCTACACTATTTGATTTCCTCCATTCTCTTGGATCCAGCAGAATTACTATGCAGTACCTGTGCAGATTTTGTTAGAAACATTTGGACTAATTTGTTTGTGCACATAGTACAACGTGGGCACACGGTGGTGTAAACCTTGGATTGAGAAAGGCAAATTGTTTAAGGTTGCAAATACATTGTCCTGATGTGGAACCACAGGAGGAGCCTAACGAAGGAAAACATTAGAAGGTTTTCAGCTAATTCTACCCTCTTAATGCCTTTAAAATCTATTTGATATTCATATTCTTTTTTTGAAAAAAAACTTAACAAAAATAAATGTAATCTAACCTTATCTAACCTAATGACAAATGAAACGGGCCTTTTGACAGTGGTTTAACTTCCTGCATGTCTGAGTACAATAACTGACCACATCACAAGTATGCTCCTCCCAGGCAGCGAGAGTGTCTTTTAAACTCATGTAGCGTTTAAGAGCGGGACAAATACATCTCACTACCAGACAAAACCACAGGTACCAACATGAGAATAAATAGGTCAAGAGGACTCAACACATTTACAAAATGGCTTCTCCTATCATCAGTTGTTCTACTTAAAGGTGAGTACTAAAATGTGTGTTAATGTCATAGTACAGGTATGAGATCTGTAGTGAATGTATGGGATCTTGTAAAGGTTGTGATTGTGTGGTTCTGAGCAGTCCGAACAGATGAATGATTTATTAGTTATTTTTAATAAAAAGTTTAAAAAGTTCTAAACCCATCTCTCTCATCTGTGTGTGTGTGTGTGTGTGTGTGTGTGTGTGTGCAAGCGTGTGTGTGTGTGTGTGTGCAGGGGGTGTACACTATTGTGACAGTTGTTTGTGGTAATATTATACTTAAAGACATCAAAAGTGAAAGTTACTGTTTCCTGAAAACGTCTTAGCTTACTGAAAATGCTGTCTTTGCTTGCACTAGCTTAGATATTTTTACCTTCAACCCCCCATACATACTCTGCTCACACAGGAAGCACAGTGACTGAGTTAGACAAGCCCCTTAGCAAGCCCTCATCTCATGGCTCACCTAATGTAACCATGAGCAAGAAGTCTTCTCTGCAGCCCACACCATCACCACCACTTCTTGGCAGCTATAGACTAACGAATCCCGATGGCAATGTGTGCTTGAAAGCTGTTCTGGGAGTGGAGTACATGGTAACAGTGAACAAAGTAAGTACTGTTGCTTTCTCAGCACTTAAAAGTCAGACTCTCAGCAGTTCACAGCTCTTGGTGGGATGGCACATTGGTTTCCTCCCTCAAGCGGCTAAAAAACTGACTAAATTGCTAACTGCCATTTTCAATGCAGTGGAGTGTGGGTTTCACTCTTGTAAAATGGGTAACAAGTTTTCCCATTTACATGAAACATGACTAGTGTCAATTATGTCTAACAATTTAATGTATCTGTTTTAGATTATATGGTGCTATATGAATAAATGAAAGTTGATTTAAATTGGCCACTAATTTGTTTATTTTGTGTATGTAACCTTTCAGAAATTCTACTATTTCAACATGAATCCCCTAGCAACCCATGCTACTGGATACTGTGGGAATCAGACTGCTGTTCTCTCATTGGAGTTCGATGAAGGGAATCTTGAGTTCACTTTTCACAAGGTAAACAGCACTTGGAACTCCATGAATGTTAAAATCCTTGTCAAGTTGTATACATCATTGCATTGTCCATGTGTACAATCATCTGAATGACCTTCACCAGCTAACCTCATTTATAAATCCTACCTGCAGGGGTCCAAGGAGTATTACACCCGTAGGTTACAAGCTCTTTTGGGGCCAATTTCTGTGTGTGATAAATGCAGAAGTAAGTATGTTTAGTGGTACATCAGTCGTTCTTAAGATGGGGGAAAACATGTCCACAAACTGTAATGGCTGTTAATGAATATATTTGTTCTTGTAAATGTTACGAAGGATCAGTAATGTAGTCATATATATATATATATATATATGAAAATATTCTAAATATTAATCCTGTGTAACATCACAACCATGATTTGTCAACCCAGTCATCAGATTTCTGAGGAAATTTTTGGATAACTTTTTTCTTAAGGCATAAGTTTTGTTAATGGTATATGAAAAATAATATTAACCGAGTAACAAAATTAAATATGGATATAATAAAAACATACAGTAAATATGAACTAAATATCAACTTATTTCCCCCTACAGATCAGTCCTATCCTGGGACAGTGGACCGTCAAACATTGTTCAAAACCACAACAGGACTCAGTTTCAAATGTAAATCAGAGCTGGTGGTCAAGATGTCCCCAAACTTTAGGCTTAAAATTCTGTCTGTACAATTTCAGCCTTTTGATTTGGCAATGGGGCAGTTTGGAAAAGGTAATTGAGTTACATATCATGACAGATAAGATGTATTCAAAAAAAAGAATGAAGGAGTAAATCTGATAACAATATTTCTGGTGTAATATTAGCCTACACCTGACACAATATTGTGATATCTACTTGCAATGTAAGCCTACGGATTCTTTTACCTAAACAGGGGCTCAGTATGGGCGTGTTGATGTCAGTGCTGTTTCACTGCTCTAATCCTTGTTTATTTTCATTTCAGACTTTGAATGCTGGCAGGACTACATCAAACGCATCATACCCATTATACTCGGGGCCATAGCTGTGGGAATTCTCCTGATTGCCACAATATCTTACTTAGTTGTTCGTGAATATCGCCATCGGGGTTATGAAAGCCTGTGAGCCTCACACAGATCAACTGGATTTATGTCTTCCTTTTGTATCAACCTTCATTTGAAATATTGAATATCAAGGGGGAAAATGGGGAGAATATCAAAATAGCTATCTCAATGTATCAGTTTTCAACATAATGTGCGTAGGCCTACAGTATACGTTTATCATCTTTGGCATAATATTTATGTACATTTTTTAAAAATATTTATCTGTATCACAACTGTTACAAACTCATCCTACATTGTTCCAGAACAAAAACACTCCACTGTAATCTTTCATCTACCATCACGTTTAGCCTAAAACAGTGAAGCACTACCATTCTCTGCACAGTGTTTAGGTTAGCAATTGAAATGTTTCTGAAATAAACATGTGTAAAAGTGAGAGAAATTACACAGAAATGTGGCCGTACCAAAATAAAGTGGTTTTATTGTGATTCAGATGGTAGCCTTTGTGTCATTGTTTTAAGTATATGGTTCTCCAGAATGGGTCAATCAATTAGGCTACTCTTTTTTCAGCTAGGCTTCTAGTTTATTACTTTCAGACCCCATATCCATTGGAATGGACATGTCATATTTTTGGGTCTAAACCAATGAAAATCGGTGAATTCACCATTTTAATTATATGTTGTTACTGATTGGATCCTGATGACCCAATCAGAATGCAATTATGACCTGTAACTTGATCTGAGAAGCTTCAGACATCAGACAAGACAAGCATGTCTCTGAAGCTTGACAGGAACAGGAACACTTTTCCCCTCATTATGAATTTAAGTTTAGTTTAGTTTAGTTAGTTTAGTTTAGAATATAGGCCTATTTCATAACAGTGGAGTACAGGATTTTTTTTATAGTTTGATGTCCATTCCAAAGATGTTAGCCAACACTCATTTAATTAGTGTCATTAGTGTGGTCATTTTTGCTAAATCATGCTGATTGTGTGCACTGAATTTCGTAATTGGGTGCTCGGTTTACTAAATAGTGGGCTCATTTATCTCATTTAGCTAAATTGTGTGGGCATTTAGCTAAATTGTGCTATTTTTTTGTACAATGAGTGCACATTTTAGCACTGGCACCATAGGTCTATGGTGTGGACGCACATTAGTTAATCACCATGTTTTGGCCTATAGTAGGCTATTAGTATGCTATTAGGCTAGCAAGTATGATTTAGTGACAAACCCAGGTAGCCTAACTCAGAGTTAACTCAGAGTATGGCAAACCTCCTAATAAAAGAGCTGTATGGTTTTGCCTAACAAAAACAATGGCATAGGGTTCTTGTAAGAAGGTTTACCACTTACTGAGTTAACCCATTATCACTAAACCACATAGCCTACTTGGAATACCCCCCTGCTCATAGACATATAAAACATTCAGGTATGCAGACATTTAGTTCCAAATGTTTAAAGTCCAAGTCTAGTCATGATTATTTGTTTCAAGACTTTGTTAAAAACATAGTGTTTTTAAAATCTCATGTAATTTTACACCTATTTAGTCGAGGCGACCATTGTAATGGACATTAAAATAAATCTAATAAAGACCTGATTTAGCAAAACATAATTTCCCCAAGATCAATAGTTAGTACAGCGGCTAAGCACCGGAATCGTTCAGTTTTCGCAGAAAGCATGAAACTTGGCACAGTTATACTACTACCCCTAGTGATCAAAAATTGAAATGGATCCCAACACATAGCGCCCCCTAGTGGCTGCCACCTTGAATTCAAATATGGCTACCATTCTTAATAGAATTGTTGATAACTTCAAAACAAGATAAAAAAGTATTTTAAGTTCTAACACTCAATTTTTAGGGTAAAGGAAGCTATTGACATGATTTCCAAACAAACTTGATGTTGGCCATTTTGAAATCCAATATGGGGGATACCAAATGACCAATCTCAATTGATATTCATGATAGAAATATCATTCAAAAACAAGTTTGAACAGTCATTTTATCACATGACAACCTCAATAATATACGAGGCATCAAGTATAATCTAGTAAGATTCCAATATGGCCACTATGTGTAAGAAAATAAGCTAATTATTCTAAATCTTAAGTTAATTGAAGTAACTACCTACATCATCAATAAATTCTTATTCTATCTTCTTATCTTTCTGAGCAAACCTTAACTCTTACTATACACTGCTCAAAAAAATTATACACTTTAAAAAATAAAACACATCAGATCTCAGTGGGGAAAAAACATCATGCTGGATATTTACATTACATTACATTTGGCTGATGCATTTTTAGCCAAAGCGACTTACAACCTGTTAAACAGTTTAACGCTTTTAAAACAATTCTCTCAACAATTCTAGAACAATTTAAAACAATTCAAAAAGGTAGAGTACAATAGGGAAAAGTGTATCAGTGAGTGCTGTTATTATACAGTCAAGTCAGGTGGTAAGTGCTAGAATTAGCTAGTTATAAGTAGTGCTACGAGAGGAGATATTCTCTGAAGAGCTGGGTTTTCAGGATTTTTTTGAAGATGGAGAGAGATGTCTCTGCTCTAGTAGGAACTGGTAGCACGTTCTACCAACGAGGAATCTAAGTGGAAAAAATGACATGGCAAGCTAGTCCATTTTGCTTGAATTTCAGCGCAGCAACTCATGATGGTACTCAGTAGTTTGTATGGCCCCGACATGTTTGATGGCATCGGGGCATGCTCTTAATAAAACAGCAGATGGTGTCCTGGGGTATCTGATCCCAGATCTGGACATGGCCATCACTGAGCTTGGTGTTGCAACCTGGCGGTGTTGGATGGACCAAAATATAATGTCCCAGAGGTGTTCAATCGGATTTAAGTCAGGGGAGTGTGGGGGGACAGTCAATGGTATCAATACCTTCATCCTCCAGGAACTGCCTGCACATTCTCACTACATGTGTCCAATACAGGGTCAGACAATGGGTTTTCATCCTGATGCTAAGAGCAGTGAGGGTGCAGTTGTCTTGCCCGTAGAGGTGTGTGCGTCCTTCCAAGGATATCCCTCCTCAGACCATCACTGGCCCACCACCAAACCAGTCATGCTGAATGATGTTGCAGGCAGCATTACATTCTCCAAGACATCTTTAGACCTCACATGTGAAACTGCCAATTTTGTATTCTATGGCAAATGCCAGTTGAGCTGCACGGTGCTGGGCAGTGAGCATAGGTCCTTCCAGAGGCCATCGGGCCCTCAGGCCACCTTCATGAAGTCTGACAGTGTGGTCAGAGACATTCACACCAGCGGCCAGGAGGAGGTCATTTTGTAGGGCTCTGGCAGGGCTCCTACTGTTTGTTGTTGCACAAAGGAGCAGATACTGGTCCTGCTGCTGGGTTAATGACCCTCTACCATCCTGCCCAGCTCTTCTAGAGCAACTGTCTCCTGGAATCTCCAACATGCTCTTGAGACTGTACTGGGAGACACAGCAATCCTTCTAGCAATGGAACGTTTGGTGTGCCATTCTGGAGGAGTTGGACTACCTGTGCAACGTTTGTAGGCTCCAGGTACTGGCTTATGCTACCAGTAGTGACACTGACCCTAGCCAAATGTGAAACTAGTGAAAAATCAGTCAAGGAGGATAAAGATGGAAAAAGTTATCATTTGCCACCACCTCTAAAACCATTCCTGTTTTTACAGACCTATCTCCCTTCTTCCTTTCTTGTCAAAGTTTTTGGAGAAAGTGGTCCTCAAGCAAGTCTTGGACTTACTATATCAGAACAACCTCAACTTTATACCTGTATTGAGCTTTTGGTGTTTCCACCACAAAGCACACCCAAGGACTGGGCGCTGAACGCACTAGCAAGTGTCCTAAAAGTGCTGGTTCACTGACTAGCATGAGCCCTAATGTGTCAGGAGGGAGCTAAACTCATAAGGTATTACGTTTTTAAATTAGCTTCATTGACAGGCAAAAAAACAAAATGGACCTTTTTAAACAATCACTATAAGCTTTAAATTAGCATATGCTAATTGGCCCCACCCACCTCAATTGAATTAGGCTAACAGTAGGATGTGTTGGACTGGGTTATATACTAATTTATCTAACTATGACTGGGTGTATGTACTAATTTATCTAACTCTAGGATAGAAGACAAAATAGCTAATTTCCCAAAAGGAAGCATGTTTCTTAAAGAGACGCTAGCATCCATGGGTTTTAGCCTCCTTGCTAGCATGCCAGCCTCTAGGGGGCAAATTAGAAGGATTGAGTCCAGGCAAGTGCAGGGTTTAGTTAACCTGACTCTCGCCAGATGAATTTCACTCACATCCATCTGGGACCTCTTCCATTGAGAGTGATTTCTGCACCCGATTTTATGGTACAGCCAATCAGGACGCAGGGCAGGAGTTTCATAGATGTGACATCAGGGCCGTAGTCACCATAGACATTGAGGGGGACGTGTCCCCCCCAATATTCAAATATGACCAAAATGTCCCCCCCAATATACGGAAAAATAAAGAAAGAAAAAAGCGCTAGGCCTACAGCAGGAAACCTACACGCATCTGAAATGTAATCAAACATAAATAACGCACAAATTAGTGACCTAACGATGGTTTCAGAGTAGCCTATACCCCTGAGTGGTTTGTCCTGGTGGTTTTCCGTTTTTCGTTAGTGGCGTGCGCTATCAAAAGCTTCCATTTACCGCACCCTACTGTGGTGAGGTAGGGCTGTCAACAATATCGCAAAAGCTACCGGTACAATTTTCACAAACTTGTTGGAAAGGTGTAGCACAGGCTAAGGAAATCCCATAGCCTACATTTTTGGAGCTGATCAGACTCAAAGGGAACTTTGAAACATTTTTCATATTGTAGCCTATTCTCGCAATGATAGCGAAAGTGAAACGTTTTATTTTAAATTATGAATTTGTGCAAGCCTGTGTCATTAATTTCTTTCACGCCTTTCAACATAAATAATGCATTCATATGCTAGTAGTAATGCCAGACATTACCGTTTATAGGCCTCTTAGAAATGGTTGTTGCATCTTGCATATTATTTAGATCTTTGACTCAATCGGCGATCCATGCAGGCAAAACGTAGGAATCAAATGTAATGCACTGGCGGTGATAGCCTACAGTTAATGTGAATCGCGGACAATAACCAAAGAAAGGAATTTGCACCTCCATTCACCAATTAAAGGCTGTAGTAGGCCTAGTGTTTCTACATGTTGGCACAAAATGTCATTTCAGTCAGAAGCCGGTCTATAGCCTACAGTAATGCAGGGGGTAACGTGAGTCAAACAGAAGAGGGGCCTGTCTTAGTAGCCTATCCTGTCTCATTCAAACTACATTAAAATTGTGTGATTAGCCGCCAGCATAATAAAATCTAAATTAAAAGACAAAATCTTATTAGGTTATAGGTCCAAACCTATGAGTCTAAGCCTTAGTAAAAAAAAATCTTCAGCTGTAAAGTAAAAGAACCACATTCTGTGTAATATAGAAACTCTAGTTTGTAATTTCTTTTAAAGTATACATTTTGAAGACAAATGGAGTCATACCACAGGTCCAGGGATGGATTACTGAATTGGCTTACTGGGCCATAGTCTGGTTTAGCCGCTGTACTAAGTGTGATACATACGGCCTACAGGTATAGGTTTGTCTGTGACAGGTTAGTCATAAAGACATGGCCTACAAACCGCTTCTCTGAACAGCTTTCTACAATCTGGGTTCTGACAATCATATCTATGCTGACAACGAGCTCAACTTTTCAGTGATGTTTTTCGAGTTTTGTCTTCTGGGGACTGCTCCACCTCCTACATATTCCGAAATGTCATTGGCTGATAGAACTACGGTGAGACAGGAGGGACAGAAAACATTACATTTACAATTTCACGTGTTTTATTCCAATAACAACGCTGCAAAATTGTATATCACTGGAAAACTTTCGCCATGGAATAATTTCACGTTAATATTAATGATTTCTAGGCCTACTTCATTCTTCGCTCGAATATAGTCATTTTCATTTGCATCATCAGCTTGACAGTGAATATGGCTGCTGTCTTGCTGAAAGTACATCCTCACAAGGGTCTGAGAGTGATCTCACAGTAAGTGTATGACTTAAACAACTGTGATTGCTTCCCTGTAGTTTGTCAGTCATGCATCATGATGTAGTATTTGTTTTCATTTAATAATTTGTCACGAATGAAGAGCCATGTCTTTCCCTGGTCAACAGTGTCATTAGCAACAGCGAGCTAGCAAGCTCCTCAAACACCTTGACCACCGAAACCAATGTTGCTCCAGCGACATGAGGCTAACTATGTACAAATTATTTCTATGAGGGCATATTTCATCTGCATTTCATAACATTTAGCAAATTCGCGTGCAGATAGGGCCTACCACTATATCAGGGTTCTACAAACGAAAAGCTAACGTTGACTTGCTAACTGGTAGCATTTAGCTGGGCAGCTAATGTGATTGTCATTTCTTCTTGCATTACGTTACTTTGACTGTGATGTCTTGTAATAATTGGTCTCGTAAATGTGAAGAAACGTTCGTTTTTCTTAATTTGAGTCATGGTGAAATTTCTTAGAATGTCACTGCAGATGTTCTAGTGTTAGCTAACAGCTCCAGGATATGAAGTAAGGAGATTGTCATAACTGGTAACGTGTAAGGGTAGCAGTCACTTTTCAACTAAGGTCATGCACTCTGTAACCTTCTCTTTCATCTCAGGAAGTTGCTATGGACCTCAGGATCCGTGCGTTGTGCATCAGTGGGTGAGTGTGTTTTGGATGAAAATGACAACATCAACCCCCACAAAACTGGAAATACTAATACTGTTTCTGCTCTTTACAGCGAGGATAGAGAAAGTCCTCATAGCCAACAGAGGAGAGATAGCTTGTCGGGTGATGCGGACTGCACGGAAGATGGGTGTACGCTCTGTGGCGGTGTATAGTGATGCTGATAGGCATGCGATGCATGTGGCCATGGTGAGATAATTGAGTTTGAAGCAGCAGCATACAAGTTTTCTCAGAACCTTGAGCTGATTACCCTTTTAACCTTATGAACAGCAACCATATGGACCCTTTCAAGAGAGTTCCATTATCAGCATCATAGTTGGCCCCACAAGACTTACTTTTTAACATTCCATATGTTATCTTAATGCAGAGGAAGTAGATTGGGGCCCAAATAGAACGTTCAAGCATTGTTTTTGTTTTTATTGTTGAAAGGGTCTATACAACACAAAAAACGCACAATGCCCTTCTGCAGCACATTACATGGACCTCATATGTTTGTGGTCCATAGCTTACCACTTATAGACAGTTTAATATATATCAACCATTGTTTACGCAGGGGAAAATTACTGAGCTTTAAGCTCTTTTACAGCATTGCCCTGAATTTACAAACAAAACCAAGATATTTGTTTTATAGATCTAACAAGTCATTTTTATCATTGTACTAAACTGTTTTTTTTTTGTCTTTCAAACTGCAGGCTGATGAAGCATATAACATTGGACCAGCACCTTCCCAACAAAGTTACTTAAGCATGGAGAAAGTTCTTGATGTAGCTAAAAGATCTGGTGCACAGGTATATGTGCTTGTTTGTATTAATATGTTATTTATGATTGTATCCAAGTGAAGTGACATGCACCCTCAGGTCATATAACCTTAATGGCTAATGAAGGCCTGTTCATGCAGGCTGTCCATCCCGGCTATGGGTTCCTGTCCGAGAACACAGAGTTTGCAGAGCAGTGCAAACAGGAGGGTATCATCTTCATAGGCCCTCCCTCGTCAGCCATTCGAGACATGGGGATCAAGAGGTACCACTGCTCATCAAGACTTTGTATTTCTCACATGGACGAGTCAGGGAACATGGAGAGGAAATACCTGATGTTCTGTATTCATTCTCCTCCAGCACATCCAAACACATCATGTCAGCTGCAGGGGTGCCCATCATCGGGGGTTACCATGGAGAGGACCAATCAGATGAGACACTTCAGGCGGAAGCTGCCAAGATTGGCTATCCAGTAATGATCAAGGCAGTGCGTGGGGGTGGTGGAAAAGTAAGCAAGTGAAGAATACACATTCAACAATTTTTTTCCATTCTTTTGAATATGTGCCTCAGTCCTGTTGTTTTATTGTGCTGTGCAGGGAATGCGAATTGCACTATCAGAGGCTGAGTTCCATGAACAGCTGGAGTCTGCACGCAGGGAAGCCCGCAAATCCTTCAATGATGATGTCATGCTTGTGGAAAAGTTTGTAGAAAACCCCAGGTACTCTTAAACATGGAATGGTGTTGTTGCTGCACAGCTTGAAGAGCATGATGCTAGCAATACCAAGTGTTGTGCATGTTGTATTGTGGAATACAAATAAATAGTGCAGACTGTTGCTATACTGTTGGGAGTCTGGAAACATCTGCTTAACGACTGAATGTATGTTATGTCTTTTTTATATGTATATAATTTGTTTATGTTGTGTATGCTTTTGGAGACTAGTCACCATTTCTCTCACATGTTTCTCATCTCCCTCAGGCATGTGGAGGTTCAGGTGTTTGGGGACCAGCATGGCAATGCTGTTTATCTCTTTGAGAGGGACTGCAGCGTTCAGAGGAGACATCAGAAGATCATAGAGGAGGCTCCTGGGGTATAAAACACACATTGTCTGTCTAAATGATACACACTGGTGGATGCTTTGAAACAGCCATTACACAGTCCAGTTGCCTGCATTTTACTCAAACAAAAGTGTGCTGACTGTTTGAATATGGACTTGTGTTTCCTGTGTCAATGTTGCTGTTGTTTCGTTGACTCTGTGTGTGTGTGTGGCATTTCTGCACATGCTACTACAGCCTGGCATTAGCCCTGAAGTGAGACAGAAACTGGGAGAAGCAGCAGTGCGAGCGGCCAAGGCGGTCAATTACGTTGGAGCAGGTGAGCAGCCTCAGTGACCCCACTCCACTGCTCAAACCCACCCTAGGGCACATCAACATGGGGTACACCGACAAAGGGCTTGAATGAGACTGCCTGATTGCATAAAGTATAGCACGGTGGCTGCATTGGGATGATTGTGAGCTCAGGTTTTTTCATCCTGTTCATTTTGTTAATCTACATTTTGTGTTTGTGAGTATGTGTTTGAACACTGCATCTAAGACAGCAGTTTAACATTATTGTACGTCATGAGACTCCCATGCATACAGTAGATATGAGTTATGTGCTGTCATTTGATGAAGAAAGTCACAGTGGCCAGTTGTTACCATCTCAGATGAAAGGGTCATTGCCTGTCTCTCTGTGTGCGTAGGCACCGTAGAGTTCATCATGGACGCCCAGCACAACTTCTACTTCATGGAGATGAACACCCGTCTCCAGGTGGAGCACCCTGTGTCAGAGATGATCACTGGAACAGACCTAGTGGAATGGCAGCTAAGGGTGAGAGTGATGACTGTCTGATTCCTGTCTAGTCAGTTTCTCAAGAAGAAAAGCAGAGAACCCTGAAGTTCAAAAGAAAGAACATATGCTCAGTCAAAAGCAACTTTATGTCCTCTAGAGGGCATTGTCCACCCAACATGTTACAGTTTTTCTCGATCGCTTTACAGTTTTTCTCGATCGCTTTAATGCTTGCGTCAACTCTGACATTACGTTGTCAAAACAGTTTACACACAGGTCTAAACAGAATCACTCTGGCCGAAATGACACATTTTGCTTGCAAAATACTATAACACTCTCAATACATTTATACATTTATTTCGAACAACATCACTTGTAGTCAAATCACTGTTAGCTTTCAATCGATCATTTAACACTACACAGCAAAATGCTAAACACTGTTCTCAAAATGAGTTTCATAAAGTTTCAGCCTTTATTTTCGCTATGTTTCTACTACTCACTACTGCCATTTTTGAATACAAATGAATTGTATTCATTCCTCCCAAGATGTAACTGCCATGTAAGACCTAGAGTAAGCACCTAGACAAGATAAATTTAATTGAACTACAACTTGTAATTTTTTTTATTGAAACAGACCTACAGTAAATACCTAGACTTATCAGCTTTTGTACTGTTTTATTTACCAAATAAGCAATACAGTACTTTCTCTAAATGTGCCTTAGATCCATACTTGAAAATAGCAACACAGAACAGACATGTTATCTCTTAAGGAAAAGCACTCTGGCCAAAATGACACATTTTGCTTGCAAAAGGCTCTTACTCTCTCAAAACATTTAAAACATGCAGAAAATGCAAACTTTGCCTTCAAACAACACATCTTGTAGTCAAATCACTGTGTGGTTTCAATCAATCATTACACACTGGACAACAAAATGCAAAACATAGTTCTCAAAATGAGGAGTTTCAGCCTTCATTTTTGCTATGTCTGTGCCATTTCTTTTTCATGTTTCTGGTTTCTGGTCTTTGAATGACATCTGTGTTAACTATTTTGCAAAAGGGTGTGAGAAATGTGTGAACCCAATGGAAACGTGTGAACACATTTGCAAGAGATGACTTCTGCTGTGCAAAGAATGTGTTCATTAAGACCAAGTGGATTCCAGTTTCCTTAACCAGGTCAAAGCAATCAAGAAAAACTGTCACGTAACCTACGTTACATCAGAGTTGAATTGTAATAGCTTATCAAGATGTGGAGTCTATTCATATTGTACTGTATTTTGATGCATTTTGTCTTAGGAAATACAGTGGTATCAGCTGTTTGGAGATAACACTGAATGCTTGAGCTGATAATGGGAATGGACATGCTGTTATCCTTAAACATGTGGTCAGAAGCTGATGCTGATGCTTAGGTCCTGTTATTCAGGTCGCTGCAGGGGAGCCTCTGCCTCTGACTCAGGAGCAGATGGTTCTGAGTGGTCACTCGTTTGAGGCGCGCATCTACGCCGAGGACCCCAACAACGACTTTCTGCCCGGAGCCGGCCCCCTGCTGCACCTGTCCACGCCAGAAGGCGATGAGGTCACTCGCATAGAGACCGGCGTACGGGAAGGTGTGTTCTTTGTTCTCTCTGCTTGTGATACCTCTGTGTTGTTTTTTTACACACACACACACACACACACACACACACCACACACCCCCCAATTCCCCTACCCCACCCTTCTAAGGGAAGACGACTTCGTAAATTATAAGACTAAAGTTGTAAATTATTATCTATTTGTTCCATCCTTCCATTTCTTTTATCTTAACCCATCTTTCCACATGAGTTTTATTTTTTATTTCATATGGCATAAAACATTCCATTGCACAGTATGACCTAACATCATTTTTAAATCTCTTTATCTGTACTCAACACATTTATCGTCGGTGATCTGATAATGAAACATTTTTCTTATAGTATTATTATGTTATGTGTATAGTATTATACCTGTGTTGTGTTGTTATGACACTGATGAATGCCCTCTCTCTGTGTGTGTGTGTGTGTGTGTGTGTGTGTGTGTGTGTGTGTGTGTGTGTGTGTGTGTGTGTGTGTGTGTCAGGCGATGAGGTGTCGGTGCACTATGACCCCATGATTGCCAAGTTGGTGGTATGGGGAGAGGACCGAGCCGCTGCTCTGAAGAAGCTGCGATACTGCCTGCGTCAGTATAATGTAAGAAATCAGAGACCTAAGTCCTGGGTCAGACATTTACATAGAAATCATAAAATCATTGTCAAGTTTCAAACTTGAAAGTAAGGTTCAAAATTCTAACCAGGTGCACTAAAAACAAACACAGAGGTGGTTTTATTCTTACCTATTGGGGTCTTGATGAAATGTGGTGAAAGTGAGTCCTCATTGGATGCCATAATCTGCTGCTTCAAGTGCCTGGAATTTGGTTTGTTTAGTACTCGGTTATTAAGTGATGATGCAATAATGGGATGATAAATCTCTTTCCGGGTCCCACGGCGTTCAGAGCTGCTCGTTTTCCTCCACAGACAGCAAAAATAAACTATTTTTACCGCTATTCAGAGCAGCCTTTAAGAAAACTGTCCTCCTACTACTCACTTGTAGCCTCAACCTAATAAAATCCTATTTTTCACGGAAGCCCGAACGTTACCTGATCTGGCTGCACAGCTACAGTAATTACTCTGTTAAAGTTAAGTGATTTTGTTCTACTCTCACTAAAACGGAGCTGAGGGTGACAATGTTTACAAGTTGCGGAAAAAACAGATAGCTGCGCTAGTAAGCGTTTTTGACAAAAAGCTGTTGGGCCCGTGACGTCGGACTTGTGTGATGTCTTGGAAGCCATCCTCACCATCCTGCTCTGTCTCCCTCCGTCTCTGCTCCGTAGATTGTGGGTCTGAACACTAACATAGACTTCCTGCTGAATCTGTCGGGCCACCCAGAGTTTGAGGCGGGCAACGTCCACACCAGCTTCATCCCACTGCACTACGAGCAGCTCTTCCCAGCGCCGGCCGCCCCCTCCAAGGAGGTGCTGTGCCAGGCAGCGCTGGGCCTGCTGCTCAGGGAGACGCTGCACACACAGGCCTTCACCGCCAGCTCTAATGGTGAGGAGGTGGACACATGGACACAAGCACACACACACACATACACACACACACACACATATATATATATATATATATATATATATATATATATATATATACCACACACATACGTACACACACACATACACATATACGCACATACACACACACACAAATACACACAACCACACACATACGTACACACACACATACACATATACACACATACACACACACACAAATACGCACAACCACACACATACACACACACACACATATATATATATATATACATACTGTATATACACACACACACACACACACATGTATACGGACACACACACACGTATACACATAACCACACACATATACGCACACACACACATACACACAACCAATACTTTTTACCTGTGGCATTCCACTTTTTTGCTCATAACTCTACTTATGGACATTAATGTTTGGATTTTTTAATATGTGTGGATTATCTAAATTAATACTAATGTCTGGAGAAAATTTCATGTGAATAGCCACACTGGAAGTATACTTAGTGAAAAAAATGTTGACGTGTTCAATACTTATTTTCCCCGCTGTACGTACAACCAGGATGGATGGATACATGGACACACGCACACACACATACTTAGGATACATACACATACATCTACCCAGCCACTCTGCTTGATTCTCTCCATACAAAAGCACAACTAATCACACACACACACAGACATGTTATCCTCAGATTGCTTTTCGGGGTGTTATGACCGAAGGGGGTGGGGAAACTGGCACAGTATTTTTCCCAGACCATTGGTCATCCACATTAATTTGACTGGTCAGGCATTTTATGTCTCTGTGGATAATCAGTTCTTAGTTAGTTTCTTCTGCCCTCACTCTCACACTTGCAGCATGGACCATCAAAAAGTGAAATGTCTCTTCTGCTCTGGTTAATGGTGTGTGGGGATAACTGGCTGTGATGTTTTTCTTCTAGATCCTTTCTCTCCGTTTGGCCTCAGCAGTGGCCGGCGCCTGAATGTGCTGTTCAACAGAACCATGACCCTTCAGCTGGGAGAAAACAGTACGTTTATACACAGCAACAGATGTGTCCTTTTACCAAGATGGGGCTGGTAACATCTGAATCAGCACCTGTTTTCTCTCTCTCTCTCTCTCTCTCCCTCCCTCTCTCTCTCTCTCTGTCTCATCTCCCTCTCTCTCTTCCTCCCTCTCTCTCTCTCTCTCTTCCTCCCTCTCTCTCTCTCTCTTCCTCCCTCCCTCTCTCTCTCTCTCTCTCTCAAATTCAAATTCAAATGGTGCTTTATTGGCATGACAAATATGACACTTGTATTGCCAAAGCAATTGTTACATAAAAGTACAGTATCAGGATCTAAGCAATTATACAGGTACAAGGGATAGGGGTACATGGACAAAGTGTAAAGAACATATTTTTTTTTTTTTTTTTTTTTTTGTCTGTGTCTGAGTACAACATATTGAGTTCAAGTTCTGAGTGACTCAACATAGGCAACAAACTTACAGACATACAATACATCAGGGCACAAATCTAAAGTGGACTGAGTAGAAACTTCAAGTATGGTACAGTATATACAACATGAGGGGACTGTGTTGAGTTAGTGTATGTGGCTGTGGCTGTGAGAGAGGTGTATGTGGCTGTGGCTGTGAGAGAGGGGTGCGTGTGTGTGTGTGTCTGTGTGTCTGTGTGTGTCACATGTACATGCATACAAAAATCACTCAGTGTCTCTCAGCTGGTGACAGGCAAGGACATATTGGGCAGCAGTAATACAGCTGTCTGTGTCTTCTCCCAATAGGTATAGTATTTTATTCGGGTTTGGTAGGTCATAGAAATTAGGGATTTTTTCTTTCATTTTTGGGAAGTATTTATTGCGAATTGATTCAAATTTTGGGCATTCAGTTAAAAAGTGTAATTCAGTTTCAACAACATCATCTCTGCACTGCTGGCATAGACGCTCGTCTTTTGGAAGCCATGTCTTTTTGTGTCTTCCTGTTTCTATGGCTAAACGGTGTTCACTGAGTCTGTATTTCGTTAGTGTGCATCTCAAATTTGTCTCTTTTATTTTTGTTAGGTAATGTGCAAGTGTATATTTCCTGTTTAGGGTCAGATAGCATTGCATTTTGCTTTGGGATTGTGTTTTAGATTGCCAATATTCGTCATAAATGTATTTTAGGTTTTGGGGGGTTTGGTTAATCCAAACATTTTGTGTGGATGTGGCCTGGTATTTGGCCTTTAAAGTGTTGGATGTCTCTGGAGGAGGGTGACTGAAGACCAGGTTGGTAGGGGAGTTATCTTTGCTCAACTCTTGGTGTTTCAGGGCTTTATAGTGGAATGAGTTTGGGTCACTCAGACTTACATGTTTGATGAACTTGTTTGCCCTTTTCTGAATTTTTATCAGCAGAGGGTATTGGCCTAGTTCTGCCCTACATGCTTATTAGTTGTGTGCCGGTGGACTTTTAGAATGGCTTTACAAAATTCAGTATGCAGGATCTCAACTGGGTGTTTTTCCCATTTATCTAGGTCCTGATTTCCAAGTGGGCCCCACACTTCACTGCCATAAAGGGCAATTGGTTCTATTACTGATGAGAACAGTTTTAGCCAGATTTGGATTTGGATTTCGAAGGGAATTTGTCTTCTTATGGCATGAAGAGCCCTGCGTGCCTTGTCTCTTAATTCATTCACTGCCATGTTGAATGATCCTTTATTATTTATTCTAAGGCCTAGGTAGGTGTAATCTGGTGCATGTTCGACTTCATTAGGTCCTAATCTAAATATGGGTTGACTTCCCCGGTATCCGGATCTTTTTTGGAAGATTAATATTTTTGTTTTATTTGTGTTAACAGCCAGGGCCCAGGTCTGGCAGAACTTTTGAAGATGGTCTAGTTGAGTCTGGAGTCCCTTTTCTGTCGGTGAAAGAATGACAAGATCATCTGCAAAGAGCAGGAATTTGACTTCACTGTCATGTAGAGTGAGTCCAGGAGCTGATGATTTTTCAAGTATGATTGATGTATATATTAAATAAAGTTGGACTTTATGAGCAGCCCTGTCTCACTCCACGTTCTTGGGGGATGAGTTGGGTTCTTTTGGATCCTATTTTGATGCCACACTTAGCTCCTGAGTACATAGATTTTATAATGTCATATGTTTTTCCACCCACACCGCTTTCAATTAATTTGTAAAATAATCCATGATGCCAAATGGAGTCGAATGCTTTTTTGAAGTCGACAAAGCATGAGAATATTTTGTTCTGGTTTTGAGTATGTTTTTCAATTAGGGTGTGCAGGGTGTATATGTGGTCACAAGTGCGATAATTAGGTAGGAATCCAATCTGGCTTCTACTCAGGACACTGTGTTCCATAAGGAAGTTTTGGAGCCGTAAATTAATAATACTACAGAATACCTTTCCTAGGTTGCTGTTAACACATATGCCCCGGTAGTTGCTGGGATCAAATTTATCTCCGCTCTTGAAGATGGGTGTAACTAGTCCGTAGTTCCAGATATCTGGGAAGTAACCCACACTCAGGACAAGATTGAGTAGTTTCAGCATGACCATTCTGAACTTACTGTCAAGGGATTTTAGCATCTCATTTAGAATACAATCAAGTCCATATGCTTTTTTAGGCTTCAGTTTGTTAATTTGGGTTAGAAGCTCCTGCTCTGTGATGAGGGAGTCGAGTGGATTTTGGTAGTCTTTGACTGAGGACTCTAGGCTCTGTAATTTAATTATTATATTTTCTTGGTGCCTGCTTTGGTCTGATTCCACTTTCTTAAAAAGGGTTTGGAAATGGTTCGTCCAAATTTCTCCATCTTGAATCACCAATTCTTGATGGTTTGATTTTT